>NC_142066.1:1850351-2124648 GCF_059756535.1 Pantherophis guttatus | reverse complement strand
AAGAAGAAGAAGAAGAGAAGGAGGAGGAGGAGGAGGAGGAGGAGGAGGAGGAGGAGACGGAGAGAGAGGAAGAGAGAAGAAGAGGAGGAGGAGGAAGAAGAAGAGGAGGAGGAGGAGGAGGAGGAGGAGAAGAAGAAGAAGAAGAAGAAGAAGAAGAAGAAGAAGAAGAGGAGGAGGAGGAGGAGGAGGAGGAGGAGGAGACGGAGGAGGAGGAGGAGGAAGAGGAAGAAGAAGAGGAGGAGGAGGAGGAGGAGGAGGAGAAGAAGAAGAAGAAGAAGAAGAAGAAGAAGAAGAAGAAGAAGAGGAGGAGGAGGAGGAGGAGGAGGAGGAGGAGACGGAGGAGGAGGAGGAGGAAGAGGAAGAAGAAGAGGAGGAGGAGGAAGAGGAAGAAGAAGAGGAGGAGGAGGAAGAAGAAGAGGAGGAGGAGGAGGAGACGGAGGAGGAGGAGGAGGAAGAGGAAGAAGAAGAGGAGGAGGAGGAAGAAGAAGAGGAGGAGGAGGAGGAGGAGGAGGAGAAGAAGAAGAAGAAGAAGAAGAAGAGGAGGAGGAGGAGGAGGAGGAGGAGGAGGAGACGGAGGAGGAGGAGGAGGAAGAGGAAGAAGAAGAGGAGGAGGAGGGGAAGAAGAAGAGGAGAAGGAGAAGGAGAAGGAGGAGGAGGAGAAGAAGAAGAAGAAGAAGAAGAAGAAGAAGAAGAAGAAGAAGAAGAAGAAGAAGAAGAAGAGGGAGGAGGAGGAGGAGAAGGAGGAGAGGAGGAAGAGGAAGAAGAAGAGAGGAGGAGAAGGAGAAGGAGAAGAAGAAGAAGAAGAAGAAGAAACATCATCAGTGCTAAAGAGGGAGTGTGAGTTTGCAAAGAGGAAGAGGAAAACAAGGAAGGGGATTGTGGGGTCCGTTGTGCTCTCTGATTGTTTTCTTGTAGACGTTTCATGACCCAACTAGGGCACATCATCAGAGCTAGAAGAGAGTGGCGTTTGTGGAGGAGGAGGAAGGAGAGGAGGAGATGGTGCCAGGGGAGGGGGGAAAGGACCAGAGGGTTCCAGCAAGGGGGGATTTCAAGCCTCCCTTTGAACTAGGTCCCCAAAGCCCAGATGCCCCCCCCAAAAAAACCCAAGACACCCCCAAGGCAGCCATTATCCACCCCAAACAGTCCATGCTTCAACAGCCTCCTTTGTTTGCCTTCCAACGGAGGAGCCACGTAGCTTGCGTGGCTGCCTGGAGGGGGGGGGCACAGGGGGCCAGATGTAATACATGCCCCAATGTGCCCCCCCCCCAAATTGGAGATCCAGAACTGCCCAGGTGAGAAAGACCTTCAGTGGGAAAGTGGGAGGCTCCTTGTAAATTTGCAAGGTTTGCATTTTACTTACAAAAATATCGGAGCCGGCCACTCTGGAGATGCCCACTAAGAGGGTGAATGCCATTTACTTTTATTTATTTTTTCCCAATTTGGGTTTATCTGCTGAAAACCACAGTTTTAATCCACACAGGTGTATTGCAATTGTAATTGTAAAATTGTAATTGTAATTGTAAAATTGTAAAATTGTAATTGTAATTGTAATTGTAATTGTAATTGTAAAATTGTAATTGCAATTGTAATTGTAATTGTAATTGGCATGGGTGCCTTTTGATTATTGCATTTAAAACGTAGCTTCACTGTTTGCAATGGTAGAAATTATGATATTTTTAAAAAAACTTCATTTAGCTGTGTTAGCGGTCGCACGCAAGAGAGATGGAAGGCCTTATACATTTAATAAATAATATTATTTTATTCCTTGTTGAACAAAAGCTGCTACTCACCGTTGTTGGAATGACGAGCAGGGACCAAATGCAAGACCGAATGTTTTCCTACGGAGATCAAACACAACTGTCAACAATGGGGATATTATAGGGATGACAGGTTGACAATTTGTAAATAGATTTCGTCGTTTCGTATTTAAAGAATTTTCGGGCCTGTTTGTCAAAGGGTGGGAAATTTTAATATTGTTGTAATATATTAATCAGCATTCAACTCGGCAGGACAATATGCGTATATGTGCCACTCCATTTTTAATGCACCTTTCCTTTTTTAATGTCGTTTTTTTTTTTTTAAATGGTGGTTTGTATTTTAATTTTTTGGGGAATTTAAAAAAAAATTAAAAATGGGTTTAACTGAAAACATGAACAAAACCCTCTGCACATGCTCAGGAACACTGTCCTCTCCTTTATGGCTGCTGTGAACCCTGTCAGGAAATACCTCTTAAAACCATGTTTCTCGTGGTTATATGAACCAAAGACTTTGTATTACCATGATGGATTGTTCCTCATTTAATTCTTTTTTAACCCCCAGATCAGTGTTTCTTCAATTCCCAGAATTCCCCAGGCTTTTCCAGAATTCAGCATGGATAGGACAAGAGCTCATTTATTTTTTGATCGGGTAACTTGCTTAATAGACGGTGGGAATGCGGTCGACGTAATATATCTTGATTTCAGCAAAGTGAGAAAAAAAAATAACCCACGACAAGCTAAACGAATAAGCCGGTTAAATGTGGACTAAATAGCCTGGACAATTCAATACAGGTAGTCCTCGACTTAACAACAGTTCGTTTAGTAACCGAAGAAAAGTCACTTGTGAGTGTTTTTCGTACTTAACGACTGTGGCAGCATCCCCATTGTCACGTGATCTTGGCAACTCATTCATATTTATGACAGTTGCGGTATCCAGAGGTCATATGCAGAGGTGGTATTCAGCCGGTTCGTGAAGATTGTGGGCTCAATTGTGGTCGTAAGTCGAAAACTACCGGCAGAGGTGGGCTTCATATAATGTTACTACCGGTTTGCCCAGCACCGGAAATGTGAGTGTGCACGCCCATCTGCACGAGTGCGGCGTCAGAAAACACGGCAATTCGCTGACGCGCCGTCTGCACATACGTGTGACGTCAAACAACACAGCAATTCGCTCGTTTTTGATGCCATCCGCAAAGATGTGCGGCATCAAAAATACAGCGATATAGGATGGGATTGCGGCCAGGCGAGTAGGCGGGGCAGGCTCACCCGCAGGTCGTTACTAACGCTTCGCCCGAACCGGCTGAATGCCACCTCTGAACCGGTAGAAGACTGACAATGCCGGCTGGGGGATTCTGGGAGTTGAAGTCCACCGACTTTCGAGTTGTCAAAGTTTAAAAAACAACAACCACACGGTTTGAAAACATTTTGGCAATTCGGAAATGAATTTCTTGGCTTGGAAAAAAAAACCAGTGCCAGCTGACTCAGGAGAGCTAAATCCACGGTGCCAGGCTGCCATGTTTGGTTTTTCCTATAATTAAAGCCGGATCACCGACATGCTGGTTTATTTTGCTCAAAACTGACTTTTCTGAAGACCATCAAAACGACACAAGTCGGGGCAACCTCTCCACACTCCAAAAACATGAAAACTCTGCAAAATTGCAAAATTTGGGCCAGTTTTGCTAAACGGCCTGCCTCGTTTGATTAAAAACTTTGCTCATTTGGGGCTTAAAACCTTCTTCCAGAGGCAATATTGAAAGCCCTGTGGTCGAGAGACGCCTCTGTTTTTTCCACGGGCCTTTGCTGAACTTCACAACTCGGGAGGCAACACACAAGGACACAACGTCCTCTTGTGGTTTGCTATCACTTTCACTTCCCCTCTTTCCACTCTGCGTTTTTTTTTTTTTTTTTTTTTTGCTCCTGAGCTCTGATCCGCTCTGTTGCAAATGTTTAGCTGCCTGGACTCGCCCCTCCGACGGCACTCACAAAATTGTCGCTTGGAGAGAGCGTGTGATTCTGGTTGTGGGTGGGTGTGGTGGGGGGTTACAGGTTGCGGTTCCTGATCAAAAAAGAATTTGGGGGTGGGGAACCCACAGAAGTGGCTCCGTTGGTGTCAAAGTCAGGGCTGGCATTGACCTAACAGACCGAACAGAAGAAGAATAAGAGAAAGCAGAAGAGAATAACAAGAATAACAATAACAGAAGAATAAGAGAATAATAGAAGAGAATAACAGAATAACAACAGAAGAATAGAAGAATAACAGAATAACAGAATAAAAGAATGAGAGAAGAATAATAGAATAACAGAAGAATAAGAGAATAACAAAAGGATAAGAGAAAGCAAAAGAGTAAGAGAATAACAAGAATAACAATAACAGAATAAGAGAATAAGAGTAACAGAAGGATAAGAGAAAGCACAAGAATAAGAGAATAACAGAAGAGTAAGAGAATAAGAAGAGAATAACAAAATAACAAGAGAAGAATAACAGAATAAAAGTATGAGAGAATGAGAGAATAATAATAGAATAACAGAAGAATAAGAGAATAACAGAAGAATAGAATAAGAGAATAACAAGAATAACAATAACAGAAGAATAATAGAATAATAGAAGAGAATAACAACAGAAGAATAGAATAACAGAATAACAATAAAAGAATGAGAGAATGAGAGAAGAAAAAGAGAATAAGAGAAGAATAAGAGAATAACAGAAGTATAGAAGAATAAGAGAATAAGAGAATAACAGAAGGATAAGAGAAAGCATAAGAATAAGAGAATAACAGAAGAATAAGAGAATAACAGAAGAGTAAGAGAATAGAGAATAACAAAATAACAAGAGAAGAATAACAGAATAAAAGTATGAGAGAATGAGAGAAGAATAATAGAATAACAGAAGAATAACATAATAACAGAAGAATAGAATAAGAGAATAACAAGAATAACAATAACAAGAATAATAGAATAATAGAAGAGAACAACAGAAGAATAACAGAATAACAGAATAACAATAGAAGAATGAGAGAATGAGAGAAGAATAAGAGAATAACAGAAGAATAACAGAATAACAGAATAACAGAAGGATAAGAGAAAGCATAAGAATAAGAGAATAACAAGAATAACAATAACAGAAGAATAGAAGAATAATAGAATAACACAATAAAAGAATGAGAAAATGAGAGAAGAATAACAGAAGAATAAGAGAATAACAGAAGAATAACAATAACAGAATAACAGAAGAATAACAGAATTGGAAGGGAACTTTGAGGTCTTCTAGTCCAACCTCTTGCTCAAGCAGGAAACTCAGACTAAATGGTTGTCCAATCTCTTCTTGAAAACCTCCAGTGATGGAGCTCCCACAACTTCTAGTGGCAAGGAGTTCCATTGGTTAATTGTTCTCCTCGTCGGGAAGTTTCTCCTTAATTCCAGCTTGCTTCTCTCCTTGATGACTTTCCATCCGTTGCTTCCTCTTCTCCTGCCTTCTGGTGCTTTGGAGATGGGCACCTCTCAAGTTGGCACCGTGCCCTTTGGGCGGCCTGGCTCGACGCCAACTGTGGTTCTTTGCACTAATGTTGTGGTATTTGTTCTTTTACACAGACTACTTGTAATGGCATATCTGTTTGCTTTTATTACATTATAAACTGCCCAGATTCGTCCAGGCTCTGAGGTTTGATAATAGAATCAAATAATATAGCTTCACCTAATTAATGAAAAGAAGGACTAGGGGGGACATGATAGCAGTCTTCCAATATTTGAGGGGCTGCCCCAAAGAAAAGGGGGGTCAGCCTATTCCCCAAAGCACCAGAAAGCAGGACAAGAAGCAACGGGTGGAAACTCATCAAGGAGAGAAGCAACCTGGAATTAAGGAGAAATTTCCTGACAGTGAGAACAATTAACCAGTGGAACTGCTTGCCACCAGAAGTTGTGAATGCTCCAAATACTGGAGGTTTTTAAGAAGAGCCCGGACGGTTTAGGGACGTGATGGCGAACCTATGGCACGTTCGTTCGGGCCTTCTGGGCCCACCAGAAATAGGGAAACAGACTGTTTCCTGCCTCTGGAGGGGCTGGGGGGGGTGAGGAAGGCCCATTTTTTGCTCTCCCCAGGCTCCAGAGCCTTTCTAGGAGCCTGAGGAGGGCGAAAATGGCCTTCCCTATCCCCCCAGAGGCCCTCTGGAGGACAGAAACTGTCCATTTGCCAACTTCTGGTGGGACCAGAAGGCCCGTTTTTTTGCTCTCCCCAGGCACCAGAGCCTTCCTAGGAGCCTGGGGAGGGCGAAAACGGCCTTCCCCACCACCCCCAGAGGCCCTCTGGAGGCCAGAAACTGTCCATTTGCCAATTTCTGGTGGGACCGGAAGGCCCGTTTTTTGTTCTCCCCAGGCACCAGAGCCCTTCTAGGAGTTTGGGGATGGTGAAAACGGCCTTCCCCACCACCCCCAGAGGCCATCTGGAGGCCAGAAACTGCCCATTTGCCAACTTCTAGTGGGACCGGAAGGCCCGTTTTTTGTTCTCCCCAGGCTCCAGAGCCTTTCTAGGAGCTTGGGGATGGTGAAAACGGCCTTCCCCACCACCCCCAGAGGCCCTCTGGAGGCCAGAAACTGTCCATTTGCCAACTTCTGGTGGGACCGGAAGGCCCGGTTTTTGTTCTCCCCGGGCACCAGAGCCTTTCTAGGAGCCTGAGGAGGGCGAAAACAGCCTTCCCCACCCCCTGAGATAACAGGCCATTTCTGGCCTCCGGAGGGCCTCCGGGGAGGGGACACACACTGTTTTCACCCTCCTCAGGCTCCTAGAAAGGCTCTGGAGCCTGGGGAGAGCAAAAAAACGAGCCTACCGGGCCCACCGTGCCATCGCGTGCCAAAAGTGGGGAGGGGAGTGCAGGGGTGGCGTGCATACATGCGTGGGGGGTGGGGTGCATAGAATTATGGGTGTGGGCACATGTGCCCACGACAACCCCCCCCCCGCACTCACCCCGCTTTTGGCACACGATGGCAAAAAGGTTAAGTCTAAGTTATATTTTTCTCTATGTTGCTCCTTCAAAGTACGGTCTACTTTGAAGTAGGGAGGAAGGAAGGGAAGGGAAACTTGAGCAGGAGAGAAGGTAAGACAGGGGGAAAGAGAGGAGGAGAAGGAGAAGGGAAGGGGAAGTAGGGAAGAGAAGAAGAAGGCGGGGAAGAAAGTAGGAAGGGATAAGAGAAGAGGGAAAGGATGGGTTTGAGGAGAAAGATTGCCGTACAATAAAAAAAGATGAAGTGGAAGTAAGGCAACTCCGAGCGAACAAAATAGACATATATTAAGATAAAAGAATGAATTGTTTAAGAATAAAAGAGAACAAATGTGAATAAATAGTAAAGTAAGAACGTAGGGATAAATGAAGATGATGTTTATGTATGCAGGTATAGAAATATTGAGATAGGTTTTTTTAAAAAAAGGGAGAAAGATTGAGAAAAGGGGGGGGAAGGAAGACGATTTTGGAAAAAAATGTAATTGAGTAAAATGTATTTGAATTTGATTAATTGTGCCTTGATAGTACAGTGGTTTAGTGCACCCTGTTATTAAGACCAGCTGTCTGCAATTAGTGTAAATTCGAATCTCGCCAGGCTCAAGGTTGACTCAGCCTTCCATCCTTTCTAAGGCAGGTAAATTGAGGACCCAGTTTGTGGGGGCAATAAGCTGACTTTGTATAAAAATATACAAAAGTATGAAGGCTATTGCTTAACGCATTGTAAGCCGCCCTGGGTCTCCGGAGAAGGGCGGCATATAAATCAAATTAAAAAAAAATTGTATAAGATAAAAAAAGGGAAACACTTAGTTCAAAAAAAAAAAAAGAGGTGAATGTGGAAGAGGTGAAAAAACCAATAAAACTTTTTTTTTTTTTTTAAAGTACGGTCTACTCACTGCAGCGACGTGAGAGAAGGTCTTGGGGTGTCTTCCCCGCATCCCTTGTCCATCTCGTCCTTCGCGCGGCGGGCAGGGGGCTGCCGACCTCCCTCTGAAACGAAAAGAACGACCTCAATCCTCCCCGCACACCTGTATGGCCAGGTGAGCATAAAAGCAGGGGCTTTGTGGGTAGGAAGAGCAAAGCATTCTGGGACTCTGGTTGCTTTGGCGAGGAAGAGGATGCCAGGATCGGAAGCGGGGAGGTAGGTGGGGGGGGTCACGAAAACCCTCGATGGACTCTTGGGGGGGCGTTTCCAAGGCAGTTGATTAGCTAATTCAGCGGTGTGGACTTTCAACTCCCAGAATTCCCCAGACAGCATTGGAAAAAAAAAAAATTCATGCGCAGCGGCTGAAAATCATCGCAAAATAGGAACCGGCTGACTTTCACCCCTGCCTTTGGTGACCTTTGACAGGTTAACAGAGTTGGAAGGGACCTTAGAGGTCATCCAGTCCAACCCCGGCCCCACCCCGCTCAATTGAATTGAATTGAATTGAATTGAATTGAATTGAATTGAATTGAAAACCTTCCGACCCATGACGTCCATGGGGGACGCCAGATTCGCTTAACGACTCCATGATTCACTTAACGACGGCGGCCAAAACGGTGGCAAAACGGGGCAGAACTCTCACTTAACCGCTGCCTCGCTTAACCGCAAGAATGTTGGCTGTCTCGATTATGGTCGTTGTTGTGGCCTGTGCAGCTAGTAGCTGATTCCGACAGCAAGGAGGCTGGTGTGGTGCTGCGCCAGCAGCCTGTGCAGCTGACACTCGAGTCGGACAGTGAGGAGGCTGGAGAAGATGTGGTGCCAGAGGCGGGGATTCAGCCAGGGCCTCCAGAAGCTTCCATGGGTGAAGAGGAGGAGGAGGAGGAGCCTCTTCTCGATGCACGGGCGTGCAGAGCTGCCAAAAGGCAGGAGTGGCTCCTCAGGAGGAGGTCTCCTCGAGAGTAAGGCTTGGGGCTAATTGGCCACTCCCCTAGCCTATTTAAGGAGGAACACCAACTGAAGCAATTTGCAGACAACAACTTCGTTCACTCTCCTTCGCGTCTTGATCTTAGTTCTCTGCAAATTGCTTCTGGGCTTTCTGCCAACGATAGTAAGATTACGATTATTTATCCTTTGGATTCTTTTAGGCTGTTAAGAAAGTTAATTAACAGCCTTTGTTTGAAAAAGACTGATTTAATTTAGTAAACTAAGGTTTGCACAGACTCTGTGTGTGCTGCGTTCTTTGAGGTCCGTAGCTGGGGCAGAACAGTCGTACGTCGAGGACTAGCTGTATCTACCGGGCCGCTGCTAAAAAAAAAAAACAACAGCAGAGGAGCAGAAGGAGTCCAGAAAAGTTGGCCATTCTTTTGCGGAAGTGTCTAATTTATGGCCCTTGGAGAGAAATTTTGCCCCTGGGGACGATTAGAAGCTGAAGCTGCTTCCGGCGTGACTGAAATCTAAATTTATTTCTCTTATTTATTTTTCCAAAGAGCCAGAAGCTAAAGTTCAAAAAGAAAAAAAAAACAAAAAACCAGAAGGAGATAAGGAAGGAGAGAACAGGTTGGCTTTGAGATGTTCAGGGCTCCCGGATTTTCTCTTGGCCGCGTGCCACACGGACTTCCTGGCTGGCAAGACAGAGCCAACTGACTTCCCTCTGCCCATGTGCAGAGTGGGTTTTTCCTCATTTCCCGCCCCCTCCCTCAACTTTGCCCATGTTCAGAGACAGCCTCCTTTCTTTCCTTCCCACTCGGCCCATCGCGAGACCCACACTCACCGGCCTCTTTGCATTCTGAGGGTGGGATTCTGCGCGGAAGCAGTGATGGCTAACCTTTTTGCCGTCGCGTGCCAAAAGCGGGGGTCGCATGGGGGGGATTCACACACCCATAATTCAATGCCCCCCGCATCCCCGTGCATGCGCGCACGACCTCCCCCCCTGCTTTTGGCACGCGACACCAAAAAGTTTAGCGGTGGGCCCAGTAGGCCTGTTTTTCGTCCTCCCCAGGCTCCAGGAGCTTTCTTGGAGCCTGGGGAGGGCAAAAACAGCCTTCCCCATCACCCCCAGAGGGCGGAAATGGCCTATTTTCCGACTTCCGGTGAGACTGGAAGGCCCGAAAATCAGCTGGTCGGTGCGCGTATGTGCGCTGGAGCTGAGCTAGGGCAAAGCTCGCATGCCCACAGATATGGCTACGCGTGCCACCTGTGGCACGTGTGCCAAAAGTTCACTATCACGGGCGTAAGGAAACCCTTCGTTTCACCCCGCAGGAATTTGCAGAAAGAGAAAAATCCGTCCATTCCCGCCCCACCCAGGTCAAGAAACGGAGAGACAAATTGTGCAAAAAATAAATAAATAAATAAAATTCTTTTTTCTTGTAAGGTGGAAATAAAACCTCCTCCGAAGAGTTGTGCAGAGTTTGCGAAATGGCAGGAGATACCAGCAAAACCTACTTTTTTTTTCACTTTAAAGATCTCTCCCCCCCCACCCCACCACCACCCACCCCGCAGGCCCCCCTGACCTCTCCATCCCAAATTTCTGGGAAACGGGGGAATTTTAAGCTCAGCCAAGAGAGCTTGGGCTGCAGAACGAAAATACGATTTGCATCCAAAATCCTTTCTGCTCCAAACAACTGTATCAAGAGTCCTCCTGCCTGCTGGATTCCAACTCCCATCTTCCCCCCCTCTCCCTGGCTGGCTGGGGATGATGGGGGGTGGGGTTTGCGATCCTTATTCTCTGGGGGTGCCTTATGGATCCCGAACTGGGTTTCTGCTCTGCGAATTCCCCTTCGGGGCACGACCGGAGATGCATTTAACTCCGGTCCAGAATTGCACAAATGGAGTGGAGGGGGATGTCAGGGGCCCCTCTGGAGCCCCCAAGAGCCGAGGGGCCCAACACGCCTTCTGCAGAGCCCTCCCCCCACCTCCTCTCCTACCTGCCGTGAGTCGGGGGCACCCCGATTGTCATCCGTCCCAGGAGCCTGGCACACCCCTTCTCTCCGCAGCGCGGCCAGCTCCTCTCTCAAGCTTTCCAGACTGGCTTGGATGCTGAAGAGGACGAAGAGACAGACCAGCAAACCCACTGCCAGGACCCCCACGGCGGCCCAAGGGGTTGGGGGGCGCTGCTGCCTCAGCCCCCAGGAATCGAGCCCCGGGAAGGGGCTTAACACCCCTCTCCAAATCTTGAGAGGCATCGTTCTTTCCAGTTTCTTCCCGGATCTCGGCTTCTCCTTGAGGGCTTCCTGCCCCACAGAGCCCAATTCCGAGACCCCCGCAGTCCCCAAAAGTGGGGGGTTAGGCCTGGGGCTCCTCGCCCCCCCAAAATCGGCCCCGCAGATAATTCTAGGCTTGCAACCACAGCCACCGGTGCCCGGTTGAGGTCTAGGCACTGCCGATCTCGAAGGCTCCCCCGAGGGGTCAGGACCTCCAGACATGACCGGTATCCCCACTTCACCCCAAAGTCACCGCCTGGCAGAAGGAACCAGCGGCATCTGGACTCTGGCGTCTCCCGGCTGCAGAGCACCGGCTGTGCCTGGACCACTGAGTGGGTCTGTGTGCCCACTGCAGCAGGGGAAGGGGCCTCGCCCGCCGGCCCACCCACCCCGAGGCCTCCCCCCTGCTCAGCTCCCTGGCCAGGCTTTCCCCGCGGAGAGCAGGCGAATGGTTGCCAAAGTAAGCCAAAGTAAGATTGTGCAAGGGATTGAGGAAGCTGGGCAGGAGCCGCGGAGGAGGGGGGGGTGGCAGCCGTGCCCGCCCTGCCTTGGAGAGCCGCCAAGTGCCGACGATGGCAGTTGGCCACCGCATCCTGGCATGCTACCTTCCAGGCTTGGCAAGGGCCTGTCTGGCTTTGCCAGGCGTGGCCATTTCCCGGCACCCAGACCTCGGGATCAGCTGATCCCAGAAAGCCAGATTCCCAGGACTGCTGCCAAGGAAGAACTGGATCGGTTCCCGTGAAGGAAGGAGGCCTTTTCGTGCCCTTTCCCAGCGGTTTCGGGTTCCGAGAAGCCAACCGGCCGGAGGGGGGGGTGTCTGACCACTGCCCCCATGGCACGTCCCAACGGCGGTCACTGCAATGTAGCAGGCTTGAGGAGAAGCTCAAGTAGGAGACTCTATAGCATTTCAGGCAAAAATGCTATCCAGTAATTTCTTTAAAAGCCTCCAGTGTGGGAGAATCCACAACTTCTGGTGGCAGGCAGTTCCACTGGTGAATTGTCCTCACTGTTAGGAAGTTTCTCCTTAATTCTACGTTGCTTCTTTCCTTGATCAGTTTCCATCTGTTGCTTCTTGTCCTGTGTGGGGGGGGGGTTAGACTAGATGGCCGGTCCCTTAATCATTCTCATTGCTCTTCTCTGCACTCTTTCCAGAGTCTCAACATCCTTTTTTAAATACTGTGACGACCAAAACTGGATGCAGTATTCCAAGTGTGGCCTTACCATGGCACTTAAAAGTGCTATTAACACTTGACGTGATATCTATCCCCGTTGTGGTTTGCTTAATCTCTTCTGATCCCTTTCGCTGCGATCTCTCCACTCTAGGGTGTAGGAGGGGGGAAAAAGAACAGGCATGGGGAATTCTGCGATCTTACCAAGGCATTAAAAAGTGCTATAAACACTTCACACGGTATGTATCCCCATTGTGGTTTGCTTAATCTCTTCTGATCTCTTTCGCTATGATCTCTCTACTCTAGGGGATAGGAGGGGGGGAAAAAACCAGACATGGGGAATTCTGGGGGCTTACCAAGGCACTTAAAAGTGCTGTTAACGCTTGACATGATATCTATCTCCATTGTGGTTTGCTTAATATCTTCTAATCCCTTTCGCTGTGATCTCTCTACTCTAGGGGATAGGAGGGGGAAAAAAAAACAGGCATGGGGAATTCTGGGGTCTTACCAAGGCATTAAAAAGCGCTATTAACACTTCACACAATATGTATCCCCATTGTGGTTTGCTTAATCTCTTCTGATCCCTTTCGCTGCGATCTCTCCACTCTAGGGTGTAGGAGGGGGGAAAAAAAACAGGCATGGGGAATTCTGGGGTCTTACCAAGGCATTAAAAAGCGCTATTAACACTTCACACAATATGTATCCCCATTGTGGTTTGCTTAATCTCTTCTGATCCCTTTCACTGCGATCTCTCCACTCTAGGGGGCAGGATGGAAAAAAAAAAACAGGCATGGGGAATTCTGGGGTCTTACCAAGGCATTAAAAAGTGCTATAAACACTTCACACGATATGTATCCCCATTGTGGTTTGCTTAATCTCTTCTGATCCCTTTCGCTACGATCTCTCCACTCTAGGGGATAGGAGGAGAAAAAAAAAACAGGCATGAGGAATTCTGGGGTCTTACCAAGGCACTTAAATGTGCTGTTAACACTTGACATGATATCTATCTCCATTGTGGTTTGCTTATTCTCTTCTAATCCCTTTCTTTTTAGTCTCTCCACTTTAGCGGGTAGGAGGAAAAATAAACAAGCATGGCTGACTGGGGAATTCTGGGGTCTTACTAAGGCCTTATAAAGTGATATTAACTGATGCTATCCTTCTGTTAATGCAGTCTGTTGGCCTTTTCGGCTGCCGCCGCACACTCCTGGCTCACACTTAAGTGGTCGTCTACTAGGACTCCAAGATCCCTCTCGCGGTTACTACTATTGAGCTACGTTTCACTCAATCTGTATATAGACGTTTGGGTTTTCTTGCCTAAGGGTAAAACTTTACTTTTTGCTACACTGAATTTCATTTTGTTAGACAGGGCCCAGGGTTCAAGTCCTGAGTTCCTGGGAATTTTATCCCGCCCAGCCTGACATGGCACGAATTGGGAACGATGGGCTTTGTGAATCTTCCCATGGAGGGGTACGGAAGAAGAGGAGAGGAGATGCCTTTTTAAGAATGACAGCAAATCCTCTTCCGAATTCTGCCCAAACAGCTTCTTTTCCATTTCGACTGAGAGCCACGACGGAGCGTAACATTTCCGTCGCTGAGCGAGACATTCGTTAAGTGAGTCTTGCCCCGTTTTGCCACCATTCTTGCCACGGTTGTTAAGCGGATCACTGCGGTTGTTAAGCCAGTCACACGGTTGTTCAGTCAATCCGGCTTCCCCATGGACTTGGCTCGTCGGAAGGTCGCAAAACGGGGTCGTGTGACACCCCACCCCACCCCACCCCGGGACGCTGCGACCGTCATAAATACGAGTCGGTGGCCAAGCGTCTGAGTTTTGATCCATTGGGGATGCCGCCACTGTGTGAAAAACAGTCGTAAGTCCCTTTTTTTTCCCCAGTGCCTTTGAATGGTCACTAAATGAATCGTCGTAAGTTGAGGACCACCTGTGTTCCATTTCCAAAGAGTTTGAGGGGCAAAGGAAATATTTCTTGGCTGCAGGGCGAGGAAAAATGGTGAGTTTTATTTTTTTAAAAGAAGTCGTGGGGAAGGTTGTTGTTGATATATATTTTGTATATATAGACATAAATATATATATATATATATATAAACATCCAGCGTGCAAAAAGAGAAGTTTGAGAGCGGACGAAAAAGTCCCCAGTTCTGCTCAAAAGCAACATGATTTTGCTGGGCATTTTTCAATTATGTTCTATGAGGAAGCAGCTGCTGCTGCCCTCCTGACCCCATAAGCCACAGCTGCCCCCCCCCAGCTCCCCGTCTGGAAGGCCCCGGAGGGCCCCAACCACAGCCACGTCGGTTGGGATGATGGGACTTGGGCTTCTCAGCCATCTTGGAGGTGAGGAGGGAGAAAGAGTCGCCAGAAATAGCATAGTGGTCTTTCTTTCTTTCTTTCTTTCTTTTCTTCTTTCTTTCTTTCTCTTTCTTTTTCTTTCTTTCTTTCCTTCCTTCTTTCTTTTTCATTTTTTCTTTTTTTCCTTTTTCTTTTCTTTCTTCCTCTTTTTTCTTTGCTTTTTTTCTTTCTTTTTCTTTCTCCTTTTTTTCTTTCCTTCCTTTTCCTTCCTTTTTTCTTTCCTTTCTTTCTTTTTCATTTTTTCTTTCCTTTTCCTTTTTTTTCTTTCTTCCTCTTCCTCTTTTTTATTTTTTCTTTGCTTTTTTCTTTCTTTTTCTTTCTACATTTTTTCTTCCTTCCTTTTTCTTTCTTTTTTTCCTTCTTTTTTCATTTTTTCTTTCCTTTTTTTTCTTTCTCTTCCTCTTTTTTTCTTTTTTCTTTGTTTCTGTTTCTGTTTTTCTTCCTTTTTTCCTTTCTTTCTTCTTTTTTTCTTTCTTTCTCTTTTTCTTCCTTCCTTCCTTCCTTCCTTCCTTCCTTCCTTCCTTCCTTCCTTCCTTCCTTCCTTCCTTCCTTCCCTCCCCTCTTTCCTTTCCTTTCCTTTCCTTTCCTTCTCTTCTTTCCTTCCTTCTTTCTCTACCCACTGCCAGAAGTTCGATCCTGACCGGCTCAAGGTTGATTCAGCCTTCCATCCTTCTGTGGTGGGTTAAATAAGGACCCAGATTGTTGGGGGGAAATAGGCTGACTCTGTAAACCACTTAGAGACGGTTGTAAAAGCACTATGAAGCGGTATATAACTGCTGATGCTTGGGAGGGAAGGAAAGAAGGAAGGAAGGAGAAGAGAGGGAGGGAGGGAGGAAGAGAAAAAGGCAAAAAGAAAGAAATGAAGGAAGGAAGGAAGGAAGGAAGGAAGGAAGGAAGGAAGGAGAGATGGGAAGGAAGGAAAAGACAGGGAGGGAGGGAAGAGAAAAAGGCAAAAAGAAAAAAGAAATGAAGGAAGGAAGGAAGGAGAGATGGGAAGGAAGGAAAAGAGAGGGAGGGAGGGAGGGAAGGAAGAGAAAAAGCCAAAAAGAAAGAAATGAAGGAAGGAGAGATGGGAAGGAAAGAGAGGGAGGGAGGAAAGGAAGAGAAAAAGGCAAAAAGAAAGAAAGAAATGAAGGAAGGAAGGAGAGATGGGAAGGAAAGAAAAGAGAGGGAGGGAGGAAGGGAAGGAAGAGAAAAAGTCAAGAAGAAAGAAATGAAGGAAGGAAGGAGAGATGGGAAGGAAGGAAAAGACAGGGAGGGAGGAAGGGAAGGAAGAGAAAAAGGCAAAAAGAAAGAAAGAAATGAAGGAAGGAGAGATGGGAAGGAAGGAAAAGAGAGGGAGGGAGGGAGGGAAGGAAGAGAAAAAGGCAAAAAGAAAGAAAGAAATGAAGGAAGGAAGGAGAGATGGGAAGGAAGGAAAAGACAGGGAGGGAGGAAGGGAAGGAAGAGAAAAAGGCAAAAAGAAAGAAAGAAATGAAGGAAGGAAGGAGAGATGGGAAGGAAGGAAAAGACAGGGAGGGAGGAAGGGAAGGAAGAGAAAAAGGCAAAAAGAAAGAAAGAAATGAAGGAAGGAAGGAGAGATGGGAAGGAAGGAAAAGAGAGGGAGGGAGGAAGGGAAGGAAGAGAAAAAAGCAAAAAGAAAGAAAGAAACGAAGGAAGGAGAGATGGGAAGGAAGGAAAAGAGAGGGAGGAAGGGAGGGAAGGAAGAGAAAAAAGCAAAAAAAGAGAAAGAAATGAAGGAAGGAGAGATGGGAAGGAAGGAAAAGAGAGGGAGGGAGGGAGGGAAGGAAGAGAAAAAAGCAAAAAGAAAAAAGAAAGGAAGGAAGGAAGGAGAGATGGGAAGGAAGGAAAAGAGAGGGAGGGAGGGAGGGAAGGAAGAGAAAAAGGCAAGAAGAAAGAAAGGAAGGAAGGAAGGAGAGATGGGAAGGAAGAAAGAAAGGAAAATGAGGAGAAGGAAAGAAGGAAGCTGTAATGACACAGTGGTTAGAATGCAGTATTGCAGGCCGATTCTGCCCGCTGCCAGCAGTTCGATCCTGACCGACTCAAGGTTGTTTCCATCCTTCCTTCTGCGGTCGGTAAAACAAGGACCCAGATTGTTGTGGGGCAAGAGGCTGACTCTGTAAACCCCCTTAGCGAGGGCTGGAAAGCAATGTCTAGGTGCTATCTGCCCTCAAGACGACGCATGCAGGCGCCCGCCGGAAACCTGAAGAGCAGCTAGCTAACTACTACGGCATGCATGTCCATAGAGAAGGCTCTACGTGCCACCTCTGACACGCGTGCCATAGGTTTGCCATCACGGCTGTAAGGCATTACACGCCAAAACTACTACACACAAGGAGTCCGTCCCTCCCCCTCCGCATGCCATCACTCTGCTAAACACCTAATTCCCACAACACTTGTTGTCTCTTATGCGCTGGGATGTCACACCACCTAGTAGGGCTGTGCTACTATTAACTTCCTCCTCTTTCCTATGACTTACTCTGTGTCTTCTTATGACTGTCGCTTTGCTGCCTGGGTCTCACAAGTCATATTGTTTTATTTAGTATCCTACCGTAGGATGGTTTACGTCGATGGCTGATTTAGTATCCTGCGAGTGCCACTGAGTGTTGTGTCTTAGGATTTACGATGAACGTATTCGATGATTTTAATCACGATTTATCACTCGTTGGCTTTGTACGCTGAGAACTTACGCACCCGAGACAAATTCCTTATGTGACTCCAAACACACTTGGCCAATAAAGACTTCTAATTCTAATTCAGTTCTAATCCTATTTCTAATTCTATTCCAATTCTATTTCTAATTCAATTCTATTTCAATTCAATTCTAATTCAATTCTAATTTCTAATTCTAATTCAATTCTATATCAATTCAATTCTATTTTCTATTTCTAATTCTATTCTATTTAAATTCAATTCTAATTCAATTCTAATTTCTAATTCAATTCAATTCTATTTCAATTCTATTTCAATTCAATTGTATTCTATTTCAATTCAAATCTAATTCAATTCTAATTTCTATTTCTAATCCAATCCAACTCTAATTCAATTCTATTTCATTTCTATTTCTAATTCAGTTCTATTTCAATTCAATTCTAATAATTCTATTCTATTTCAATTCAATTCTAATTCAATTCTAATTTCTAATTCTAATTCAATTCTATTTCAGTTCAGTTCTAATTCAATTCCATTCTCATTCAACTCTAATTCTAATTCTAATTAATTCTAATTCTATTTCTAATTCAATTCTATTTCAGTTCAATTCTAATTCAATTCTATTCTATTTCAATTCAATTCTATTCTATTTCAATTCAATTCTAATTCTATTTCATTTCTATTTCTAATTCAATTCTATTTCAATTTAATTCTAATTCTAATTCTATTCTATTTCAATTCAATTCTAATTCAATTCTAATTTCTATTTCTAATTCCATTCTATTTCAATTCAATTCTAATTTCTATTTCTAATCCAATCCAATTCTAATTCAATTCTATTTCATTTCTATTTCTAATTCAATTCTATTTCAATTCAATTCTAATTCTATTCTATTTTAATTAAATTCTAATTAAATTCTAATTTCTAATTCTAATTCTATTTCTAATTCAATTCTATTTCAGTTCAATTCTAATTCAATTCTCATTCTCATTCAACTCTAATTCTAATTCTAATTCTATTGCAACCACCCTCACTGCCATCCTGCCCCAAGGTTATTTCCCCGTAAATCCTTCGTTCAATTCACGAGGAAGACATGAAGGGGATCTGTGTTTATTGCCCAGGTGTTCGCAAAAATATAATAACGTGCGTAGACTTGAATGATAGAAAGCTTTGCTTGAAATACGGAGTTGAAAGTGGATTGCTTCGAGCAAAAAAACGGCGGCAGGTGATGGAAATAAGGCGCATATACAGGTAGCCCTCTACTTACGACCAAAATTGAGCCCAAAATTTCCGTTGCTAAGGGAAACGTTTCTGCAGGGGGTTGGACTAGAAGACCTCCAAGGTCCCTTCCAACTCAGCGAATGTTGGAAAGATTGTACGATGCAACATGGAGCCTCCATCTGAAATAACACACTGAAAATAAAAATACTAGTTGCGTTTGACCCGGAAAATGGAGCGAAGAATCACAAGTTGTGGCAAAAGCTAAAACAAAGAGAGGGACTTTGGTGTCATCAATCATCATCAATCCTGTTTTAATAATCCTTCGCGGGGTGGAGCCTGGGCAACTGAATGGAGCTGAGCGTTTTACTGGCCGGATGCCTTTCCTGTCACCAATGTGGAGGTTTTTTTCGGCAGATATATTGTCAGTGTGGCCAGAGAGAGAAAAAATCTGCCGCTACCTAGGATCGAACTCCCAGCCTCCTGATTCTGAGGTGAGAGCTCCACCTCTGCCCAGAGTCACTATGAATCAAGACAAATACTAAAAAAAATAAAAAATTGTGGGTCCTGGTATAATATTTAGTAAAAATGGGAAGATGGAAGAGTTTGACGATGTCCAAAAATCTGGTGGAGAGATAGTGGTGCCCGTTGGGAAGAAATGAATGTTTTATCAAAACGCAGGAAGTCCTCGACTTACGACAATTGAGGCCCAAATTTCTGTCGCTCATCAGTGAGATGTTTTGTTAAGGGAATTTTGCCTCGTTTTACGACCTTTCTTGCCAGAGCCGTTATTAAAGGGAATCACTGCAGGTATTAAGTTGGTAACCCGGTTGTTAAGTGAATCGGGCCACCTCTTTGACTTTTGCAACAGTCGGGAACACTGCCGCCGTCATAAATACGAGTCAGCTGCCAAGCGTCCGAATTTCGATCACGTGACCGGGGGGGGGGCGGGACGCTGCGATGGTCGTAGGTGTGAAAACCGATTCTAAGTCGCTTTTTTCAGGGATGTTGCGACTGCCAACGGTCACTAAATGTCGTGGACGACTTGTAAGTGGAAATCGCTGGCTGTGAGAATGAGCTTCTGTGTATTTTGTGATGCCAAAATTGTACAAGACTCGGGGTCAAGAATGACGGCGTGCCCAAAGAATGGACATGGGGTACAAATTCGAACGGTTTCCTTCCAGAAGTTTGTGGGTACCAGAAGTTTTTAAAAAGGAAATTGGACAACCATTTTTCTGAAATTGGGTAGAGGGTTTCCTGTTTGAGTAGGGGGTTGGGATAGATGACCTCTGAGTTCCCTTTCAACTCCTGGTGGATTCTGAATCATGTGCTGAACCTATTGGGCCAAACAGACCAAAGCAGAACATAAAGGCAAGCAGTCCTTGACTTACAACCGTTCATTTAGTGACCATTTGATGTTACAAAAGCACTGAACAGAACGACTTAAGACCGTTTTTCACACTTACGACCGTGGCGGCTCCTCGTGGTCGCGCGGATCAAAATCCAGAACGCTTGGCCACCGACTCGTATTGCCGTGTCCCCCTTTTGCGGCCTTCCGATGAGCGGAGTCAACGGGGGGGAAGAAGCCAGGTTCGCTGAACCGCCGTGTGACTCATTTAACAACGGCGATGATTTGCTGGCACGGAAAGTCGTAAAAAGGGGGGCAAGGCTCCCTGAACAGATTTCTCACTGAGCAGCATTGGGCTCCATTGTGGTCATAAGTCGAGGACTGCCTGTACTGAAAGGGTGACACGATTGGGGGTGGGGAAGAAAACCGAGCGCGTCTCACGGGAACGACCGAAGAAGCAAGTCAGAAGCGGAAGGGAGAACCGAACGCATGACTCGGTCTAAGGAAGGCAGTGCTGCATGTAAAAAAAGTGACTTAGGATTGTTCCTCGCCCTTACGACCGTGGCAGCATCCCCGCAGTCACCTGACCAACATTCAGGCGCTTGGCCACTGCCTCGTATTTATGACGGCGGCATAGTTCCGAGATTACGTGATCCCCTTTTTCGACTTTCCGACGAGCGAAGTCCATGGGGAAGCTGCGCCGGTCATTAAACAGGTCAGTGATTTTGCCTGATTTTGTGTCTCTCTCTCTCTGTGTGCGTCATTAAGAAAAGTGGTAGTCGTTAAGCAAACCTGTGTCGTTTTTTTTCCAGAAAAATTATCATGAATCCCTTTGTCATAAATGAGGGGGGTGGGATTGCTCAGCGGCCCCCAAAACGGTCACGTAACATGGGGGTGGGGAGAGACTTCGGAACTTCGAATCCCTAGTTTTAAATCCCGCTTGCAACGTCGGTCATAAATCGAGGACTATCTGTATTTTGCTTCCTCTGGTCCAGATACAGATAAACAGAGTTGGAAGGGAGACCAAGCAGACTTCCAACTCTGTTACTCTGTTACTGTCAAAAGGCTTCGGTTGCAGCTCAGCGGATTCACAAAACCCCCACAATAACTCCGTCTCAGCAGAAACACAACATAAATCTCGGGCAAACAAGCGGAACGAGCCGATTATAGGAATCAAACGATCTTAACGTCTCCCTTGGGAAAAAAAACCCCCGTTTCAGAAAAAGGAAGTGCAGTGGGTTTGACGTACACAAACAGGAAGTTGAGTGGGGATGAGTCTGGCGCGGCCAACGCTCGACACCCACGCGGGGGACACGGGAGGTCAACGATACACAACCAAGGGCCCCCTTGCAAAGCGACGACAGCCGCAAAATCTGTTGCGTTCTACTTTTATTTCGATGCTGTGCGATAAAACGGAAAAGTGCCCACTTTCTCTCCGTGCCAGAGGGCACCGTGCGTTGTTGTGGCGAGCGGGGAAGGCTGCATGGAGTGTGGCGGTGAAAGCAACGGTGTCGGGGGGGAAAAAGACGGGCACGGGGTTGTTTCGCCCCCTCCCTGCCCCTTTCCTATAAAATAAACGAGTTGCGTTAAGCCGTGTGGGCAGTGACGGCGAGGGGAGGGGGCTGCCCATTGCAACCATTCCAAAGAGTATAGATTGGGGGGGAGGGAAAGGCCATCTCCCCACAGGTTTGGTTGCCTCAGTGGCCCTGCGCGAGAATGCTCCCAGGGGCTGCGGTTCTTGACGCCCCTTGGCGATGCTGCATTCGCGACTGCACGCACCTTTTGGCAACACTGCGTCCACGGACGCAGGCGTGTATAATCTTTTGCGACACCGGATAGGTCAGCTTTGGCAAAAGTTCATCTGCAGGCAACAATGCAACCTTTTGGGTGCGACCGTTCGCGGCGCTGCATTTGTTGGCGCCTGCGGCTTCTTTCTACGACGCTGCATTTGCAGGCGCGTCTAATTTCTGCAGCACCGAATTTTTAGATGCACATAACCTTTTGCAAAACTTCATCTGCGGACACAAGGCAACCTTCTGCCACGCTGCCTTTGGGAGCGTGTGCAAGATTTGGCGACGCTGCATTTGTAGGTGCGTGTAATTGTTGCAACGTCGAGCGGGTAACGTCTTGCAGCGCCAACTGGGGTTTTCGCACCTTCCATTTCCAAGTAGTTGTCTGAACGCCCTCTCTTACTGAAACCGAACACCGGGGCAGGGCTCGGCCCCGTTCCCCGCTTTCCAGCCAATGGGGAACTTTGACCCTTCGACCCTTCGGCCTTCCCTGTTCGGCGAAAGCCCGGTGTCCACTTCCTTGGGGTTCTGCCGTCCCCTGCTGGCCGGGACCCAAACATCAGTCTGTGGAGCCAGATGTCCACCACGGATCCTTCCTGAGCGGCCCCCACAATTCTGCTAGGTTGCGTGCGGTCGCGTCAATGTCGTACCACACCAAGATGGCAGGGATCCTTCCAAACATCCAGTGAGCCCAATAAAGAAGCAGAATAAAAGTATCAAAATACAAAATGGACGATGCCACGGTGCCCAGCCAGGGTGTGAAGCATAACAAGCGCTGGGAATATACACACAATCCAGGCAAGAAACGGGATTAAATAAACCGGAGTCTACACACGTCACTGAGCCAGTTCCTCGTTGTTTGAATCCATTGTCGGATTCCTGCGGTTGTTCGGACTGCAAAGTCTGCCACAAAGTGAAGGCGCAGCGCCCGGTTAGACCCCCCCTCCCCTGCCCCACCACCCTTTTTGCTGCTGGTATCCGGGTGGACGTCGGAACAATGGCCCCGAAAGCGGGAAAAGGGAGAATTGCCGGTCCAGAAACGAAAAGGAACAACCGGTACACTGCTCTGCGCTCGGACGCGCCCGCCATACGGAAGGCAGCAACGGGCGGGCTCCGTTCCTCCTCTCTGGTTCTGCGGAGCCCACCCCGGACCCCAGCCCTGCGGTCTTCCCGCTGCCCGGTCTTCTCAGTGGACTTGGAAGAGGCCGAAATAGGTGAGGTAGCGGTCCGCTTTCAGACGGACGTCCGGGATGGTGCGAAGACGGATGGAGGCTTCGGGACGCAGGAGAAGCAATCCGGACACCTGACACACGTGCAGTTCGGCTTCCCGGGGTCCCGAGCTAGTAGGGGGGAACTGCTCCAAACAGCGCAAGGCCAGCTGGCCGCTCAACATCACGTCCAGCTTCATGTAGACCGTCTTCCCCTCGTTGAAGTGGACCTGGCAACGCGGAGAGGAGGAGAAACACAGACGACAGGAAATGTTGGGCTCAATTCTCAATCAAGGAGAGAAAGCAGCCTAGAACTAAGGAGAAATTTCCTGACAGGACAATTAGCCGGCGGAACTGCCTGCCACCAGAATTTGTGGTGCTCCAACACTGGAGGTTTTTAAGAAGAGGCTGGACAGCCACTTGCCTGAAATGGTATAGGGTTTCCTGTCTGAGCAGGGGGTTGGACTAGAAGACCTCCAAGGTCCCTTCCAACTCTGTCATTCTGTTAATTGTGGTCGTAAATTGAGGACTAACTATACTTATGTCTGGTCACAGCCGTCGTTTAAAGTTACGACCTACTTGAAAGAGGGGACATCTATATCTACAGTTTTGATGGTCAGCCCCTACACGCACGCATACAGAGTGTCCTCAACTTAAGTCCACAATTGAGCTAAGTGAGACATTTGTTAAATAGGGTTAGCCCCATTTTACGACTTTTCTTGCCTCAGTCGTTAAGCGAATTCCTGCCATCGCTAAGTTAGTCAGACGGTTGTTAAATGAATCTGGGCTTCCCCAAGGACTTTACTTGTCACAAAAGGGGGAATCACGTGACCCCAGAGACGCTGTGACCATCATAAATGTGAATCAGCCGCCAAGCGTCGGAACACTTGATCACCTGACCACGGGGAGGCTGCAACGGTCGTAAGTGTGAACAACGGATCCCAAGTCGCTCTTTTCCAGTGGCGTTGCGACTTCGAATGGTCACTAAGAGTACCGTTGTAAGTTGAGGACAACCTGTTACTTATGACGGTCACAGTGTCCCTTCACTTCTGGCAAGCAAAGTCAATGGGGGAAGCTGGATTCGGTTAATGACCGTGTGACTCATAGAACAACCGCAATGGCCGCCTGTAGCAGTGTTTTTCAAGGAGAATTCTGGGAGTTGAAATCCGCCCCTTTTAACGTCGCCAAAGTTGAAACAATACTGAATTATTTAATTAACTATATTGGAATGCCCCCCTTCCTTCCAATCCTGCCATCCTCTTCCTCCCCAAAGCAACCAAAGTCCCAGAATGCTTTGCTCTTCCTTACCCACAAAGCCCCTGCTTTTCCGCTCACCTGGCAATACAGGTAATAAAGGCCCCGTTTGATCACTGTGAACTCTCCGCGGCTGTTGTCGTAGCGCAGCGGGTTGGTGGCGTTGAGCTTGGCTTCTGCCCATCCGCGGATGGTCCCGTTGGCATCTGGAGGGCGAGGGAGACGGGCGAGGGGGAAGGGAGAAGTGAACATTGGGTCCCCAGCCCCTCCGCTGTGGGGAGGTGTCTGCTGAAGGCCTCGCCCATATCCTCCCACCACAGGAGGCAGTGTCGAACGACACAACGGCCGAGCTGCCCTTCCAGCGAGGGACAATGTCGCCCACTTTTGGGGTTGGGTGGTGCAGGCTGGCGCGAGGAACTTGACTTAGGGGCAAGGAGGGCGGGTGGGAGGCCAGCAGCTCAGGTGGGCCAGGGGGCAGGCAAACGTTTCCCCACCCCACCCCCAACCCTCGAAGTGTTACCTGCCTGCATCCCAGCTCGTCCTACGGTGGCTTGCACTGAAAGAGAGACCGAGAAAGAGAGAGAGAGAAAGGGAGAAAGAAGGGAGGGAGGGAGGGAGGGAGGGAGGGAGGGAGGAAGGAAGGAAGGAAGGAAGGAAGGAAAAGGGAGGCAGGGGAGAAAGAAGGGAGGAAGGAAGGAAGAAAGGAAGGAAGGAAGGAAAAGGGAGGCAGGGGAGAAAGAAGGGAGGAAGGAAGGAAGGAAATAACAGAGAGGGAGGGGGAAAGGAGGAAGAGAGGGAGGGGAAGGGAGGGAGGAAGAGAGGGAGGGGAAAGGAGGGAGGGAGGAAGGAAATAAGAGGGAGGGAGGGGGAAAGGAGGGAGGGAGGGGAAGGAAGGAAGGAAGGAAAAGGGAGGCAGGGGAGAAAGAAGGGAGGGAGGAAGGGGAAAGGAGGGAGGGAGGAAGGAAATAAGAGGAAGGGAGGGAGAAAGGAGGGAGGGAGGGGAAGGAAGAAAGGAAGGAAACGGGCAGCAGGGGAGAAATAAGGGAGGGAGGAAGGAAAAAAGAGAGGGAGGGGAGAAAGGAAGAGGAAGGGAGGGAGGGGAAGGAAGGAAGGAAAAGGGAGGGGGAAAGGGGGGAAGGAGGGAGGGAGGAAGGAAGGAAAGGGAGGTAGGGAAGAATACGGGAGATGAGAAGGAGATGAAAAAGAAAAGAAAGAAAGAAAGGAAGGAAGGAAGGAAGGGACGGAGGAAAGAAGGGGAGAGAAAAAAAGAAAGTAAAAGGGAGCAAAGAAAGAGAGAGTGGGAAGGAAGGGAAAAAGAAAGAAAGAGAAAGAAAGAAAAAAAGAAAGAAAGAAAGAAAGAAAGAATCAGTCTGATGGATGGAGGCAAGGAAGCCCCTCCCTCCGTCCCCCCACAAAGCCTCTGGCATCTCTCCTCTCGGGAGGGGGGGGTCGCTGCAGACCAGGGGAGACCCTCCCTCACCTTCATAGTGAGCGGCGCAGATGGTTCCCATCCGGCAAGGCCGTAATCGCTTCCCTTTCTCAGCTGAAAAAGAGGGGGGAGGGGGGGTTATTTGGGTGGGGGAAGGACCCCAGAAAAAAAGACAACAGCAGCAGCCCTCAATTTTCCTGGCCAGTCCTCAACTTACAACGGTTCATTTAGTGACCAAAGTTACAACCGCACTGAAAAAAAAGTGACTTAGGACCGTTTTTCACACTTACGACCGTTGTAGCCTCTCCCACGGTCGCCTGAATCAAATTCGGACACTTGGCCCACTGACTCGTATTTATGACGGTCGCAGTGTCCCGGGGTCACGTGATGATCCCCTTTTGCGACCTTCGGACAAGCAAAATCAAAGGGGAAGGCAGATTCATTTAACTGTGTGACTCACTTAACAACTGCGGTGATTCGCTTAACAACGGTGGCAAGAAGGGCCGTAAAATGGGACAAAACGCCTTTAACGAGTGTCTCGCTTAGCGACGGAAATGTTGAGCTCAATTGTGGGTATACGTGCAATCTCTCTCGCCCCCCTAACTGATTTATGTAGGTGGTCCTCGACTTATGACCATAATGGGGGACAAGTTTTCTCGCTAAGCAAGGCAGTTGTTAAGCGAATCGTGCTCAGTTTTTGCAACTTTTGCAACTAAATCACTGCCGTTCTTAAATGAATTGTATGGTCGCTAAGCGAATCCGGCTCCCCCTCCATTGACTCCACTTGTCGGAAGCCGGCTGGGAAGGTCACAACGGGCGATCACATGACCGCGGGGAATGCTGCAATGGTCATAAGTGCGAGGAACGGTTGTAAGTCATTTTTTTCCCATGCTGCTGTAACTTTGAACGGTCGCTAAACGAATAACATTCGTAAGTCGAGGACTACCTGTATTACATTTAAGGTGTTCTGTCCCCAACTCTTAGAAAGGAGCAAACTCACCTTGCCTTCGATGCCGCAGCGCCCCCTCCTGGGCAAAATGGTGCAAGAACTTGCCTTGGTTATTCCAGCTGGAGGAGAGCACCACCTAGAGGAGAAGAGAGGTACTGCAGGTGACACAAAATGTTGGCAAAAATTGTCAAAATCCGGACACGTTTTAGTCGATTCCAAACCCTAATTGGGCCAAAGCAGCTTTGCAGCCACTACAAAGCCCATCGATGCAAAAGACGGGACACGCTCCGCAAAACTTGTCCCCATTGTGGTCATAAGTCGAGGACCACCTACATAAATCAGTTGGGGGGGGGTAGAGCGATTGCTTTCTCTCTGTCTTCTAAGAGGGAGTCCTCGACGTACGACCACAATTGAGCCCAAAATTTCCGTCGCTAAGTGAGACACTCGTTAAAGGAGTTTTGTCCCATTTTACGGCCTTTCTTACCACCGTTGTTAAGACAATCACCGCAGTCGTTAAGTGAGTCACACGGTTAAAAAAGAAATTTAGTCTAAAAAAAGAAATTTAGTCTAGAATTTAATCTAAAAAAGAAATTTAGTCTAAAATTTAGTCTAAAAAAGGAAATTTAGTCTAAAATTTAGTCTAAAAAAAGAAATTTAGTCTAAAATTTAGTCTAAAAAAAGAAATTTAGTCTAAAATTTAGTCTAAAAAAAAGAAATTTAGTCTAAAATTTAGTCTAAAAAAAGAAATTTAGTCTAAAATTTAGTCTAAAACAAAGAAATTTAGGCTAAAATTTAGTCTAAAAAAAAGAAATTTAGTCTAAAATTTAGTCTAAAAAAGAAATTTAGGCTAAAATTCAGTCTAAAAAAAAGAAATTTAGGCTACAATTTAGTCTAAAAAAGAAATTTAGTCTAAAATTTAGTCTAAAAAAAAGAAATTTTAGGCTAAAAGACCTTCGGAAGGAGATTTTCCAGATTTACAAAACACAGGAGCGGCAATTATTCATGCTGGGCTAATGGAACCTCCATTTTCAGAGGCAGTCTACCCCAGAATACCAATAGCTTGCAAGGGGAGGGGGGAAACAAGGAAAATCTCCTAATTATTCTTATTAATTTATTAATTTGCACTTATTGATTGCTGGCAAGAGAAGGGTAGCCTACATTGGCAGAGGGCCCTTTGAATATTTTCTCTCCTCCATGCTGGTTTCATCCTGGCTTATTCAAGAGCGGGCTTAAGGCAAGCTTATTTCCCCAAAGGTGGGTGATTTTTCTGGGATTTTGGGGTGGGTGGGGGATGATTAGATTAAGATTACATTAACAGAGCGGAAGGGACCTTGTAGGTCATCTAGTCCACCCCCTCGAAGCAGGAAACTCTACACCGTTTCTGGATGAAGGGCAACACGGAGCTTTAAAGTTGTGTGGTTGTGCGAAAGCTTTTTGGCAAACTCAAGAGAAGCATTGACACCTGAGGAGACCACAAAAAAAATATATCAGAATTTCCTTTTTGCGTGATACGGACAGTCCTCGATTTACGGCCAGAATTGACAGCGACTTTTCCGTTGCTAGGCGAGAAAGCGGTGGAGCGAGTTTTGCCCCCTTTTTTTGCAACTTGATTCTAAGCGAGACATCGGTTAAAGAGTTCTGTCCCATTTTGCGACCTTTCTTGCCGCCATCGTAAAGTGAGTCACTGCGGTTGTTAAGTGAGTCGCACGGTCGTTAAAGCAAATCCGGCTTCCCCGTTGACTTTGCTGGTAAAGAAGGTCACAAAACGGTTATATATTTTGGCCTCAACTGAGCGCAAAATATCTGTTGTTAAGTAAAATATTTGTTACGTGCATTTTGCTCCGTTTTACGACCTTCCGTGCCACCGTCGTGAAGTGAATCCCGGCAGTTGTTAAGTGAGGCAAGTGGTCGTGAAGCGAATCCGGCTTTCCCCGTTGACTTTGCTGGTCACAGAAGGTCGCAAAAGGGGGTCGCGTGACCTCAGGCTATTTTTAACCGTCATAAATATGAGATACTGCAACCGTCATAACTACGAGCCGACTGCCAAGCGTCTGAATTTTGATCACGTGATCATGGGGGGGGATGCTGCCACGGTCGTAAGTGTGAAAAACGGTCGAAAATCACTTTTTTTTTCCGTTGTCACTTTAAACCGTCGCTAAACAAAAACGGTCGTAGGTCGAGGACCACCTGTATACTAGACAGACGGCAGAAAAACAGTTTGCAAAGTTTCCCCTTTTGTGCATGGCTTAACAAAAGAAATGGTCGCTTACCGGCTCCAGTTCCTCCGACGACAGTTTCTGGGGACCAGAAAGAAAGAGCACAAATCAAACCACCGGATTACACAAACCATCCTCCCCTACCACCATCGCCCTTTCCGAAGAAGGAAGAGGCCAGTTTGAACGTGAAGCCCAATTTTTCCGTGTACGATTTTGGCTAAAGAACCAGGATCGAATCAAACATCCCAGGATTAAAAAAAAAAAAAAAAAGCAGTCCTCTAGTTATGACCAGAATACTTCCTGCCTATCACGGTCGTAAATCGAGTGATCCTTGCAACCAACCTGATTTTACGACTTTTTTTTTTTAAACAGCGGTCGTTCAGGGAAGCCCTGGCTCGTTTAGCGGCCGGTTTTGCCCAAAATTGGAAAGAAAAATATCCATTTTGCAGAAAACTGTCACAAACGCAGTTACATGCAAACGGACGTAAATATGAAACAGTTGTCAGGTGACCAGCGTGCGGTCCCAGGACCGGAGGAGGGGGTGGCAACCTTGGGAGCTGGGTGATGCTTCCCCTCCCTCCATGGAGGTCCGTCATAACTTGAACCGTCACTAAGCAAGTCATCGTAAATCAAGGACTATGTGAAACCAAGATGGGTTTATAAAAATTGTGTATCTAACACAACTTTGACAGCTTCCAAATGTGTGGATTTCAACTCCCAGTTGTGCAAATATTATTATTTTTTTTTGGTAGATGAATATTTTCTCACGTTTTGCCCCTTTAAGACTTGTGGGACTTCAATTCCCAGAATTCCTCAGCCAGCCATTTGCTAAAAATCAAGGTCTATTACATTGGCCACATCCCTGCTGTCTATTAAAAAAATTATCCAATCAAAAAATGTGATAAAAATAGTCCAGCCTCATTTCTTCATGCTGGCTGGGGAATTCTGGGAGTTGAAGTCCACAGGTCTTAAAAGTTGCCAACATTAAAAATTAGCTGAAAATTCAGATTTTGACCCCATTTGGATCCTAGACCAATTTCATTTGATACAGGCAGTCCTCGACCTACGACCACAATTGAGCCCAACGTTTCCGTCGCTATGCGAGACGCTCATTAAGTGCAATTTCGCCCAATTTTACGTTGGCTACAAATCCGTTAAGTGAAATCTGGCTTCCCCGTTGACTTTGTTCGTCAGAAAGCCGCCAAAGCGGACACTGCAACCGTCATAAATATGAGTCAGTTTGATCCGGTGACCACGAGGATGCTGCAATGATAGCTAAGTGTCAAAAATCATCACTTTTTTCAGTGCCACTGTAACTTCGAACGGTAACTAAACAAACTGTCGTAAGTCAAAGACTAACTGTGTTTTAACTGGTTAGCCATCAATCAGGGCTTACGCCTGGGGAGGAGGGGGGGTATAGGTTCTCCTGTTTGAGCAGAGGGATGGACTAGAAGACCTCTAAGGTCCCTTCCAGCTTCTCTTCTCTTCTCTTCTCTTCTCTTCTCTTCTCTTCTATTATTTTCTTTTCTATTTATTTTTTTTCTATTATATTCTCTATCTATTCTCTTCTCTTCTCTTCTTTCTCTTCTATTATTCTCTTCTCTTCTCTTCTCGTCTATTTTATTCTGTTCTTTCTATTCTATTCTATTCTCTACTATTCTATTCTCTATTATTCTACTTTATTCTATTCTATTTTATTCTATTCTACCTTTTCTATTCTATTCTCTATTTATTCTATTCTATCCTATTTTCTATTAATTCTATTCTATTTTTTCTATTAGATTGTATTCTCTATTCTATTCTATTCTATTCTCTAATTATTTTATTCTTTTTTCTATTATATTCTCTATCTATTCTCTTCTCTTCTTTCTATTCTATTCTCTATTTATTCTATTCTATTCTATTTTTCTATTCTATTCTCTACTATTCTATTCTCTATTATTCTACTTTATTTTATTCTATTTTATTCTATTCTCTATTTATTCTATTTATTCTATTCTATTTTTTCTATTATATTCTCTTCTATTCTTTCTATTCTATTCTCTATTTATTCTATTCTATTCTATTTTTCTATTCTATTCTCTACTATTCTATTCTCTATTATTCTACTTTATTTTATTCTATTTTATTCTATTCTCTATTTATTCTATTTATTCTATTCTATTTTTTCTATTATATTCTCTTCTATTCTTTCTATTCTCTTCTCTATTTATTCTATTCTATTCTATTTTTCTATTCTATTCTCTACTATTCTATTCTCTATTATTCTACCTTATTCTATTCTATTTTATTCTATTCTACCTTTTCTATTCTATTCTCTATTCATTCTATTTATCTATTCTATTCTATTCTCTATTAATTCTATTCTATTTTTTCCATTAGATTGTATTCTCTATTGTATTCCATTCCATCCCATCGTATCGTATCCCTGGGAAAATCCATTTGAAATTTATATTTGAAATTTATAAGACGGGTTGAAGGCGCCAGGCCGGAGCGGAGGTTGCTATGGCAACATAGCAAAACAGATGTCCCAATTCCCCAGCTGTTTCGGGCCTTGCACAAAAAATATATATATATTTTTTAAAAAAGCCAAGTTGCCGATTGTTTTGCGCTCAGCTGGTGGCGAGGTTTTTAAAGTTTAAAAAAAAAATAAAATATGTGTAGCTTGGAGGGAAGCCAAACCCAGCTAAGTTTAGCCCCAGCAGCGGAACAGAGCTCAAAAAAAAAAAAAAAAAATCACGAGTTTATTTTATTTTATTTTTGTAATCCGCTGGGCCTGTTCCGCAGGCAAGTGGCACTTATGGGGAGGCACCTTCTCCAGATGTGGGGACGGAGAGCTCCGAACATCTGGGGACACCTGTTTGGGGGCGTTGTGAGGGCCTGAAATCGTACCCGAGTTTGCATTTAATAACCTCTTTCTGAGCTCCGGCACAAAGAGTTCAAACCAAACCAAAACAAAAAAAAAATATGTTTTTCTGGAATCAAAAATATATATATATTTTTTTCTCCCCCAACTCCCAGCCGGTTGTAGCAAGAGGAAAAATAAATTAAAAATAACTCTTTGTTACGTGAACAAGAGTTTGAAGAAGAAATAAGGCTAGGAATTTTGAGGGGAATAAAGGGCGGAACTCCCAAAGCCCTCTGCACATGCTCCGTGGTTCTCTTATTGATTGATTGATTGATTTTACTGATTGATCGGTTTGTATCCTGCCTTTTATTTTTTACAAACTAGCCAAGGAGGGGGAAACATATCAAATATGTGTTCCTCCTCCTATTAACGCAGAACAACAATCCTGTGAGGTGGGGTGGAGAGAGAGAGAAAGAGAGAGAGATTAAGGCACAACTAGAACTCCCTGTCTCCTTGCAGTTGGATCAAAATCACCCAGTTGCCTTTCACACCTAAGATAGGACTAGAACTCACCGTCTCCTGGTGGTTGGCCCAAAGTCACCCAACTGACTTTCATGGTTAAGGCACAACTAGAATTCCCTGTCTCCTGGTGACTGGTTCAAAGTCACCCAGTTGCCTTTCACACCTAAGATAGAACTAGAACTCCCTGTCTCCTGGTGACTGGTTCAAAGTCATCCAGTTGCCTTTCACACCTAAGATAGGACTAGAACTCCCTGTCTCCTGGTGACTGGTTCAAAGTCACCCAGTTGCCTTTCACACCTAAGATAGGACTAGAACTCCCTGTCTCCTGGTGACTGGTTCAAAGTCACCCAGTTGCCTGTCACACCTAAGATAGAACTAGAACTCCCTGTCTCCTGGTGACTGGTTCAAAGTCACCCAGTTGCCTTTCACACCTAAGATAGAACTAGAACTCCCTGTCTCCTGGTGACTGGTTCAAAGTCACCCAGTTGCCTTTCACACCTAAGATAGAACTAGAACTCCCTGTCTCCTGGTGACTGGTTCAAAGTCACTCAGTTGCCTTTCACACCTAAGATAGAACTAGAACTCCCTGTCTCCTGGTGACTGGTTCAAAGTCACCCAGTTGCCTGTCACACCTAAGATAGAAATAGAACTCACCGTCTCCTGGTGACTGGTTCAAAGTCACCCAGTTGCCTTTCACACCTAAGATAGAACTAGAACTCCCTGTCTCCTGGTGACTGGTTCAAAGTCACCCAGTTGCCTTTCACACCTAAGATAGAACTAGAACTCCCTGTCTCCTGGTGACTGGTTCAAAGTTACTCAGTTGCCTTTCACACCTAAGATAGAACTAGAACTCCCTGTCTCCTGGTGACTGGTTCAAAGTCACCCAGTTGCCTGTCACACCTAAGATAGAACTAGAACTCACCGTCTCCTGGTGGCTGGCCCAAAGTCACCCAACTGACTTTCATGGTTAAGGCACAACTAGAACTCCCTGTCTCCTGGTGACTGGTTCAAAGTCACCCAGTTGCCTGTCACACCTAAGATAGAACTAGAACTCACCGTCTCCTGGTGGCTGGCCCAAAGTCACCCAACTGACTTTCATGGTTAAGGCACAACTAGAACTCCCTGTCTCCTGGTGACTGGTTCAAAGTCACCCAGTTGCCTTTCACATCTAAGATAGAACTAGAACTCACCGTCTCCTGGTGGTTGGCCCAAAGTCACCCAACTGGCTTTTCATGGCTAAAGTGGGACTAGAATTCACTGTCTCCTGGTGTTTTACCCCCAAGTCATCTAGCTGGATTTCATGGCTAAGGCAGGACTAGAACTCACCATCTCCTAGCAATCGGCTCAAAGTCACCCAGCCAGCTTTCGTGCCTGAGGCAGGACTAGAACTCACCATCTCCCAGTGATTTTTTGCCAAAGTCACCCAGCCGGCTTTCACGTCTAAGGCAGGACTAGAACTCACCGTCTCCTAGTTTCTAGCCTACTGCCTTAACCATTAGACCAAACGGGCCCAAAACGGCAAAAACGGCAAGTGTTAAAACTTGCATTTCTTTTTGTCATGCCAACCTTAACCAACCGGTTCTGGGATCGAATCCTCCAGGCCTCTTCAGCCCCACAAAACAGCTGGCTGGAGGAAGGGGAGGCGGGACCCCGGCCAGCCCAGGCAGCCGTCCAGCCTCCCAAGGCCAGGCCAGGCCAGGCCAGCTGCTGAGTGTGGGGTCCAAGGGTGGGGTGGGAATTACAGTGCAAAGGGGGAGCTGTGCCCCTCACCTCCGACCCCCCCCCACACCCAAAGCCTCCCACTTGGCGGTCTCAGGCGGACTCCCCCCCCCAAAAAAAGAGGAAAGGCTCTGATTTGTGGCTTGGCCCCCTCCTCTTTTAAAGCACGCATCTCCAATTCTCATTACAGCATGCATTCTCACCCCACCCCCTCCCCAAATTCTCCCCCCACCCTGAAAAGTTTGGGAAGGTGGAGGGGGCATCTCATCCACATGGGGATGGAGCGGGGGGGGGCAGGAAAATTCAGACCCTCGGCATGGCCGAGGAGGGGGCTTTGCCAGACGAAGAGGTTGGTTAAGGCAAGGAAGCGTCCCCACCCACCCACCCACGGAGCAGCCCCCTCCCCCCCCAGGGGCCGCCCCACCGCAGCTGTGGGCCAAACCCTTTTCCCACGGAGGGGGGCAGGCAAAAAGGAAGTGTGGGGGGGGGGGTTGGACACTTTTGAAAGTTCTTTAAGGAACTTCTCACCAGCCACCTGTGCTGCGGGCGCCCGGCGTTCGTACGCCACGGATCGAGCCCCAATTGGGCAGGTGAGCATGAGTGACGGGGGGGGGGTCTCCTGTGGCCCAGGTGGGGCTAAGGGGCGGGGCCTATCTGGCTCCCCGCCAAGGAGGAGCCCTCTCCCCAGCTGCCTTTGATACCCCCCCTCTCCCCATACACCTGAGTAGAATGAGAGTGGGGGGTCTCGCGTTCCACCCACCCCTACTGGCGGCGGGAGGGTAAAAAGGAGACCTCGGCAGCTGAGACCCCTCCGACTTGAGACCCAGTGCAGGTGAGGGGGATGAGAGTGGGGGTCCTGCTTCCCCCGTCCGCCCCACCCACCAGCGGATGGGGGCGGGGGGCAAGAAGGGATACCCTCCCCAGTGGCCAAGCCCCCTCCTCCTTCAACCCCCGTGGAACAGGTGAATGGAGTGAGAAGGGGGGGGGTCTCGTATCTTGTCCCACATTCCAGGGAAAGGGGGCAAGGATACCCCCTCCTCGGCCTCCAAGCCCCCTCCTCCCAATAGATAGGCAGGGTAGGGTAAGGGTCCCGCATCCTGTCTGGGGACCAGAAGAGACCCCTCCCCAGCAGCCGAGACCCCTTCGCCTTCATCATTTAGGGGAAGGTGAGTGGGCTGAGAGTGGGGCGGGGGTCTTGCGCCCTGTCTCATACCCCTGGGGGGGGGCAAGAAGGGACATGACAGATTTGCATGACCCCTTCACCTTCAGCAGATGAGCGGGGTGGGGGGTCCCACCGGAAGAGCCCCCTCCCCAGCAGCCGAGACCCCTTCACCTTTTCAGGGCAGCCCCCTTCGCCTTCAGCAGATGAGTGGGGTGGGGTGGGGGTCCCGTTTCCTTACCCCTTCCCTCCAGGAGATGAGGGCAAGAAAAGACCCCCCCCTCCAAAGCAGCTGAGACAGGTGAGTGAGGTGAGAGTGAGGGGGGGGGTCCTGTCCCACCCAGTTGCCCACCCAGTTGCCCACCCACCAGGGAAAGCGGGTAAGGACACCCCCTCCTCGGCCTCCAAGACCCCCTCCTCCCAGCAGATGAGCAGGGTGGGGGGGGTCCCACCAGGAGAGACCCCTCCCAGCAGCCGAGACAGGTGAGTGAGATGAGAGTGAGGGGGGGGTCCTGTCCCACCCAGTTGCCCACCCACCAGGTAAAGCGGGTAAGGACACCCCCTCCTCGGCCTCCAAGACCCCGTCCTCCCAGCAGATGAGCAGGGGGGGTGTCCCACCAGGAGAGACCCCTCCCCAGCAGCCGAGAGGTGAGTGAGGTGGGAGTGAGGGGGGGGATCCTGTCCCACCCAGTTGCCCACCCACCAGGGAAAGGGGGTAAGGACACCCCCTCCTCGGCCTCCAAGACAAGATGAGTGGGGTGGGGGGGGGTCCCACCAGGAGAGACCCCTCCCCAGCAGCCGAGACAGGTGAGTGAGATGAGAGTGAGGGGGGGGTCCTGTCCCACCCAGTTGCCCACCCACCAGGGAAAGTGGGTAAGGACACCCCCTCCTCGGCCTCCAAGACCCCGTCCTCCCAGCAGATGAGCAGGGGGGGTGTCCCACCAGGAGAGACCCCTCCCCAGCAGCCGAGAGGTGAGTGAGGTGGGAGTGAGGGGGGGGATCCTGTCCCACCCAGTTGCCCACCCACCAGGGAAAGGGGGTAAGGACACCCCCTCCTCGGCCTCCAAGACAAGATGAGTGGGGTGGGGGGGGGGTCCCACCAGGAGAGACCCCTCCCCAGCAGCCGAGACAGGTGAGTGAGGTGGGAGTGAGGGGGGTGTCCTGTCCCACCCAGTTGCCCACCCACCAGGGAAAGCGGGTAAGGACACCCCCTCCTCGGCCTCCAAGACCCCCTCCTCCCAGCAGATAAGCAGGGTGGGGGGGGTCCCACCAGGAGAGACCCCTCCCCAGCAGCCGAGACAGGTGAGTGAGGTGAGAGTGAGGGGGGGTCCTGTCCCACCCAGTTGCCCACCCACCAGGGAAAGGGGTAAGGACACCCCCTCCTCGGCCTCCAAGACGAGTAGGGTGAGGGGGGTCCCACCAGGAGAGACCCCTCCCCAGCAGCCGAGACCACTTTTTCGGGGGCAGGTGAAGGGGGGGTCAGAGTTGGGGGGTCTCTCCTCCTGCTTCTCCCCCCTCCCACCACCACCACCAAGCCAGGGAGCGGGGGGGGGCAAAAGAAGGGACCCCCCCTCCCAGGTCGCCCCCCCCTCACCTGGGCTGCGGCGGGGGTCTCGGTCCGGCGGGCGTGGCGGGGCCAGGCGGCCAGCAAGAGGCTGAGCGAGGCGAGGAGCAGCGCGGAGAAGGAGGCCAGCGCCAGAGCCAGCAGCACCAGCCGGCCGGGCGGCTCCCGTGCCCGGCGGCGCCTGCCCATGGCGCTCGTGCAGCCGGCCGGAGCTGTGGCCGGAGGGGCCGGAGGAGGAGGCGGCGGAGGAGGAGGAAGCCAGCCCGCGAGGCCGCCGAAGGGAAGCCGAGCTCGGCCGGCCGCCAGCAGAAGCAGCAGCAGCAGCGCCCGGTGCCTCGAAGAGGCGCAGCCCGGGAACTGCGGGGCAGGCAACGCCCGCCGGAGGGGCTGGGCCGAGAGAGGAGAGAGAGACACACACACACACAGAGAGCCGGGACGGGCGCAGAGCCTCCCCGGACGGGAGCAGTCTACCTTAGGGCCAAAGTTTTGAGGGTCCTTTCCTGCCGCTGGTGGAAGGCGTCCCGGCAGAACCCATTCATCCACCAGCCCGCATCAGCTTGGGGAAAGTGTGGGGCGGGGGAGAGCCAGCTAGTAGCAGAGCCTCCCCGGACGGGAGCAGTCTACCTTGGCCAAAGTTTTGAGGGCCCTTTCCTGCCGCTGGTCGAAGGTTTCCCGGCAGGGTGGAACTCCAGAACCCATCATCCACCAGCCCGCATCAGCTTGGGGAAAGTGTGGGGCGGGGGAGAGCCAGCTAGTAGCAGAGCCTCCCCGGACGGGAGCAGTCTACCTTGGCCAAAGTTTTGAGAGCCCTTTCCTGCCGCTGGTCGAAGGTTTCCCGGCAGGGTGGAACTCCAGAAACTATCATCCACCAGCCCGCATCAGCTTGGGGAAAGTGTGGGGCGGGGGAGAGCCAGCTAGTAGCAGAACCTCCCCGGACGGGAGCAGTCTACCTTAGGGCCAAAGTTTTGGGGTCCTTTCCTGCCGCTGGTCGAAGGTTTCCCGGCAGGGTGGAACTCCAAACCCCATCATCCACCAGCCTGCATCAGCTTGGGGAAAGTGTGGTGCGGGGGAGAGCCAGCTAGTAGCAGAGCCTCCCTGGACGGGAGCAGTCTACCTTAGGGCCAAAGTGTTGGGGTCCTTTCCTGCCGCTGGTCGAAGGTTTCCCGGCAGGGTGGAACTCCAGAACCCATCATCCACCAGCCCGCATCAGTTTGGGGAAAGTGTGGGACGGGAAGAGCCTCCCCTGACGAGAGCAGTCTACCTTAGGGCCAAAGTTTTGGGGTCCTTTCCTGCCACTGGTCGAAGGTGTCCCGGCAGGGTGGAACTCCAAACCCCATCATCCACTAGCCCGCATCAGCTTGGGGAAAGTGTGGGGCGGGGGAGAGCCAGCTAGTAGCAGAACCTCCCCGGACGGGAGCAGTCTACCTTAGGGCCAAAGTTTTGAGGGTCCTTTCCTGCCGCTGGTGGAAGGTTTCCGGGCAGAACCCATCATCCACCAGCCCGCATCAGCTTGGGGAAAGTGTGGGGCGGGAAGAGCCGCCCCGGACGGGAGCAGTCTACCTTAGGGCCAAAGTGTTGGGGTCCTTTCCTGCCGCTGGTCGAAGGTTTCCCGGCAGGGTGGAACTCCAGAAACTATCATCCACCAGCCCGCATCAGCTTGGGGAAAGTGTGGGGCGGGGGAGAGCCAGCTAGTAGCAGAACCTCCCCGGACGGGAGCAGTCTACCTTGGCTAAAGTTTTGAGGTCCTTTCCTGCCGCTGGTGAAAGGTTTCCCGGCAGCGTGAAACTCCAAACCCCATCATCCACCAGCCCGCATCAGCTTGGGGAAAGTGTGGGACGGGAAGAGCCTCCCCGGACGGGAGCAGTTTACCTTAGGGCCAAAGTTTTGAGGTCCTTTCCTGCCGCTGGTCGAAGGTTTCCCGGCAGGGTGGAACTCCAGAACCCATCATCCACCAGCCTGCATCATCTTGGGGAAAGTGTGGGACGGGAAGAGCCAGCTAGTAGCAGAGACTCCTGGGACAGGGGCAGTCTACCTTAGGGCCAAAGTTTTGGGGTCGTTTCCTGCCCGCTGGCCGGGCATCGCACGGCCGATGGCCGAAGCCTTTCCGGCGGGGTGGGAGCTCCAGGACCCATTATCCCCAGCCGTATCAGCTTGGGGGAAAGTGTGGGGCGGGGGAGAGCCACTTAGCGGCAGAGCCTCCCCGGACAGGAGCAGTCTACCTTGGCAGGCTACCTTCCAGCCAGCCTGGCTCTCCCCGTCCCCGTTCATGGCCCATGTCCGGAGAGAGGCTTCCCGGTGGAGTGGGACTGCAGACCCCATCATCCGCAGCCCGCCTCAAAATTCCAGCTGGGGGGGAAAACCGTGGGGCTGGGCGGGGGAGAGCCAGCCCGAGGGCAGCCGCAGCCAGGGATTCCCGGCTGCGAGAGGAAACCCTTGGCGTAGAGCCTCCCCGGATAAGCGCAGTCTATCCTGCAATCTTATCTACGTGTCAGTTAATGCTCTGCGTCCCGGGGCCGCTTCTTGCCCCCTCCCGCTAGCCGGGCACCGCTGGGGGTCGGACTCCAGCCCCCATCATCCCCGGCCATCTATCAAGGCTCCAGCTCCTGGAAACTGCGAGGCGGGGAAGAGGGACTCCGGGCGGCGAGAGAATACCCTCCGTAGAGCCTCCCTGGATAAGCACAGTCTATCTTCTCCCTGTCCCCGGGGCGCTCCCTGCCCCCCTCCCCTTTGGCCGGGCACAAAGAGAACTGGGAGAACTGGGATTTTGGCCACATTTCCCTACCGGCTTCCTGGAGGGGGATGGGACTCCAAGCCCCATCATCCCCAGCAATCACCCAGGTTGCCCCTCGGGGGAAAAACAACGCTTAGCTGAGATCCGGGCAGTCACCCCCCCCCACCCCCTCGGAGAGCAGCTCTACCCCCTTTTTCCCTGCCGGCTTCTCGGAGAGGTGGGACTCCAGCTCCCATCATTCCCGGCCCGTACGATTGGATAAGCTGTAGGCGTCAAGGCTCCGGTCCTGGGCAGAGATTCCCAGGGTCGGGAAGGGGTTGCGGGGAGGGGGGGGTCTCCAAAGGGGCTTTCCCCCCTTTTGCCTGGCTGCTTCCCGGATGGGTGGGACTCCAAGTCCCATCGTTCCCAGCCGGCATGCAGGCTGCACTCCGGGAAAGCTCTCGCCCCCTCCCCATTTGCAATCACCCCTCTCGCCCCCTCCCCATTTGCAATCAGCCCCCCACGCCCCCTCCCCATTTGCAATCAGCCCCCTCCCCACTTGCAATTACCCCCTAGCCTTCTCCCCACTTGCAATCACCCCCTTGCCCCCTCCCCACTTGCAATCAGCCCCCTCGCCCCCTCCCCACTTGTAATCACTCCTTTGCCCCCTCCCCATTTGCAATCACCCCCTCTAGCCCTCTCCCCACTTGCAATCAGCCCCCTCGCCCCCTCCCCATTTGCAATCAGCCCCGTCGCCCCCTCCCCACTTGCAATCACCCCCTCCCCACTTGCAATCACCCCCTCCCCACTTGCAATTGCCCCCTAGCCCCCTCCCCACTTGCAATCACCCCCTTGCCCCCTCCCCACTTGCAATCAGCCCCCTCGCCCCCTCCCCACTTGTAATCACTCCTTTGCCCCCTCCCCATTTGCAATCACCCCCTCTAGCCCTCTCCCCACTTGCAATCAGCCCCCTCGCCCCCTCCCCATTTGCAATCAGCCCCGTCGCCCCCTCCCCACTTGCAATCACCCCCTCCCCACTTGCAATCACCCCCTCCCCACTTGCAATTGCCCCCTAGCCCCCTCCCCACTTGCAATCACCCCCTTGCCCCCTCCCCACTTGCAATCAGCCCCCTCGCCCCCTCCCCACTTGCAATCACCCCTCCCCACTTGCAATCACCCCCTCCCCACTTGCAATTGCCCCCTAGCCCCCTCCCCACTTGCAATCACCCTCTTGCCCCCTCCCCACTTGCAATCACCCCCCTCGCCCCCTCCCCACTTGTAATCACCCCCTCTCGCCCTCTCCCCAATTGCAATCAGCCCCCTCGCCCCCTCCCCATTTGCAAACACCCTACCATACTTAGAGGGCCAACCTCGACCCCCTTAATTGGGGGGCTGAGCCCACCCTGTTGAATCCCCCCGCAGCACGTCTGGAGAGAAAGACCCAGGCCCATTGGAGGAGGGGGGGGTCGCCAGAGGTCCTCCAGCCTCCTTTCCCCCCTCCCTCCCTATTCCTCCCTTCCTCCCCCCCTCCCATTGCCGCCTCTCCAGTCTTAAAAATGTCTGTGCCTCGCTTCCCGCTGGCCCCCATCGGAGGTAGCGTGGCCGAGCGGTCTAAGGCGCTGGATTTAGGCTCCAGTCCCTCCGGGGGCGTGGGTTCGAATCCCACCGCTGCCAGATGGTTTTCTTCCCCGAGGCTTTTGTTAGAGCGGACGAGGCTTCTCCGGACACGGGAAAGAAAGAAGCGGGTCGGTCTCCACGGGTGAACACGTTTCGAAACGCCCCCCACACGTGTCTTTTTTACGGGAATCCAAGCGTGCAAAATCATCCTTATATAGAACTTTTCGCGCTATGTTTTCCCAACAAGCGTTGGTGGTATAGTGGTGAGCATAGCTGCCTTCCAAGCAGTTGACCCGGGTTCGATTCCCGGCCAACGCAGCTTTCTTTTAATCTCTCCCTCCTTTTTGCAATTAATTTTTCTTTGCAGAAAATATATATATATTTGCCCCCCCCCCGCCCCAATTCGTAAGACTCTTCTTCCTCCCCCCCCAAATCTGGCAGCGCGAGAGACGCCCCCTGCTGGCCTGTGGAATCCGAGCGAAAAAAAACATATTTTTCCAGGAAGCAACGTTCCCAAGCCAGGAAAAGGGGAAGGCAAACGCCCAAGAAATGGAAATAATTCTAATTATTTCTTGGCTTCTATTGCCAGCTAATTGAAGGGCGTGCAATAAGGTGGAGAAAAGCGTGCAGCCTTCTTTGGAAGAGGGATTTTCGGTTTTGTGGGACTGGCCTACCTCGCAGGGGTGTTGTGCCGCAGGATTTGCTGCAGGGGGAGGATGGGAAGGGAAGGACCCCACTGGAAAGGTGCAAAATAATAATAATAATATATTAATCATTTAAATCATCATCGTCTTCTTTTAAAGATCCCATAATTCCTTGCAGAGTGGAGTCTGGGCAACTGAATGGAGCTGAGTGTTTTAATGGCCGGATGCCTTTCTTATCACCAATGAGGAGTTTTGTTCAGCAGCTATATTCTCATTGCGTCCAGAGAGAGAGAAATATCTGCCTCTACCTACCTCACATTAATCATTTTAATGACCGTTCACAATTATGGCACCGTTACAGTGACTGACGACCCTTTTTCACACTTAGCGACCGTTGCAGCAGCATCCGCATGAGTCACGCGATCAAAATTCGGGCACTTGGCAACGGGTTCATAATTAGGACGGTCGCAGTGTCAGGCGATTTCCCCCTTCTGCGGGCTTCGGACGAGCCAAGTCAGAAGAGGAAGCCAAGAATCGCTTAACGACCTCGTCGCTAACTGAACAAAACTGCGGTGGTTGGCTTAAACAACCGCTGTGGCAAGAGAGGTCGTAAAATGAGGCAAGAGTGAACAAATTCACTTCACGAAGGTCTCGCTTAGTAACAGACATTGGGCTCAATTGTGGTCGTAAGTCGAGGACTACCTGTACCTTGTGGGGGGGGGAAGGGTCAACTGCTCCTGCCTCTGGAGGGTTGATCTTCTCAGCTGTTGCAAAAGTTGCTTCTCTGTGTAGACAAATCCATTCACACAGACCCAAGAATCTCCTGCAGTGTTTTTCGACAACTTGAAGACGGGTGGACTTCAACTCCCAGAATCCCCCAGGCAAGCATGCTGGGGGAAGGGGCGGGGTTAGGGCGGGACTTCCTTTTTCTTTTGCCCATTGAGTTCCTTAAAATACAGGAAGTCCTTAAACTTCACTATTCACTTAGGGACGGTTCAAAGTTACAATGACACTGAAAAATGTGACTTAGGATAGGTCCTCGCACTTATGACCGTCAGAGCTTTTCCAGTAATTTGGCTGCTTAGCAACATGTCCTGGGATCACATGGTCACTATTTGCAACCCAGCCATTTCTCAATGAGTGAAGTCAATAAGAGAAGGTGGATACATGATGCCTCGCTTAACGACCGTGGCAAAAAAGGTTGTAAAATCAGGTCATGCGATGTGTCATTTAATGACCGCTCTGCTTAACAAAGAATTTTTCGGTACCGGTGTTCGAGGCAGCCTGATTTGCACCCGTGACAGTCAGATGATTTAATGAGCCTGGTGGGCTTGCGGCCTTAATTTTACGACTCTGGGAATGACCCCAGGAAGTGAAACTGACCACAAAGGGTGCAAAAATGATGAAAACGGAACAGAACGGGAAATGAAAATGGCGGTGTTCGCCACCCATGGCAACTGTTAAGACGAGTGGGGAACAATGGGCCTTTTGAGACTCGTGGACTTCAACTCCCAGAATTCCTGAGCCAACATGGGGAACGGTGGCCCCTTTACGACTCGTGGACTTCAACTCCCAGAATTCCTGAGCCAACATGGGGAACGGTGGTCCCTTTACGACTTGTGGACTTCAACTCCCAGAATTCCTGAGCCAACATGGGGAACGGTGGTCCCTTTACGACTTGTGGACTTCAACTCCCAGAATTCCTGAGCCAACATGGGGAACGGTGGCCCCTTTACGACTTGTGGACTTCAACTCCCAGAATTCCTGAGCCAACATGGGGAACGGTGGTCCCTTTATGACTTGTGGACTCCAACTCCCAGAATTCCTGAGCCAGCTGGCTCAGGAATTCTGGGAGTTGGAGTCCACAAGTCATAAAAGGGACCATCATACCCCACCTGTTTTAAGAAGTCTGGACTTCAACTCCCAGAATTCCCCAGCCAGTTTTCACAAACTTCCTGACTATAAGAGGGGGCAGTGCCCCCCCCCGGAACAATCTATAACACAAGGGCCACCCCGGAGACTTGTCACCCCCCCCAAAAAAAACTCTTGCAATCCTGAGGTCCCCAGTTCTGATCATACTGGAGGCAGCCCATTACAGTCGTAAAACAGGTCAATCAATCTTGTCACCAATCGGATTTCCCTCCCCTCTTTTTGAGGTTGTTGTTAAGCAAACGTCATGGTCGTTAAGCGAACTAATGCTTTGTTATGCAGTATTGCTGAAAAATGGAAGCGGCAGCTAGTTTTAGACAAAATTGTTGTAAAACGTGACGGGACCGCAAGCGGTAAATGCGACCCTTGTCCAATGCCTGAAGGTGCAGGAGTGTGTGTCACATGACGACAAAGACACACATACCCCCGAAACCGTTGGAAGTTCGGGTCTGGGTTAAGTCCCCCTTTTTTGAAGTCGGTCGTAACTTTGAACGGTCAGTAAGCGAGCGGTCGTTAAGTCGAGGGCCGCCTGTTTTTTGAAAGAGAAAAACACACACACCTCCTCCCCATTTGCACAATTTCAAACTTCGGAATGGACACTCACGAAGTCAACCGTTAGTAGAAAAGTTTTTATTTTTATTTTTATTTTTTTTTGTCCAGAAAGTTACCAATTTTGCAGAGGGGGGAAAAAAAAAAAAAAAAAGCAAGAATCTCAAACGCTCAACGAAAGAATGTCGCTTTGACAGCCTTGTTTCGCTTCCTTCCTCCCTCCGTCGCCGGGAGGTGGGTTGAGTACCGTCCCGCTGCCACATCAAAGCCTCTCAGCCCCCCCGCCCCGCCCTCTGAAACCCCCCCCACTAGCGGGAAAGAAGCAAAAAGAACCAGGAAAAAAAATCTGGATTTTTTTTTTTTTTTTAAAACATGCTATGCAGGACTCAAAAGAAAACTCAGAGCCGAAACCAGGCTTACAACCCCCCCCGAGTTAAAAACAAGGTCAGTGTGAGAGTTTTGGGGGGCTCGGACGCCCCTCCCGCTCCCCACGAGTGGAAGTGAAGACACACAATGCAAGTCAAGAAACCTATAGTTTTTTTCCAACATAAATAAATCCCAACCGGATACAACAGAGAACCTATTATGGAGGTCCAAGCTTGGCCCATGGGGGAAAATTGGGGGGGTGGGGGGGTTTCAGCAGGAATTGGGGTAACAAGCCCCTCCCTCCCTAAAACAGGTACAGGTTGTGCGGGTTTATTAGGAAATCTACGCAATCGTTTTACAAGGTTGGCTGGTTTTTGTTTTTTTTGTTTTTTTCCTTTCTGAAAGGGTAAGAAACAGGCAGAAAAGAACAGTCGGAAGAATCGTCTCCAAAAGCAGGACCACCGAGAGGGGGCACTGAATTAAGACACCCCCCTCATGGCCACCTCTATAAAAATCTTGAGTTTTCCTTTGGCAACTGGGCAGGTCAGCCGTCCGTCCCCGTCCCCCCCCAAAAGGACTCTCGAGTGTTCTGCCCGCCGCCCCAAAATGTCCAGATTTCCCAACAAATCGTCGTCACCCCGCCGTCGCGCCCCAACTCCTCTCCGGCCGGACAGGAGCCCCTTCAGTTCTCTTCGTCGCTGTCGTCTGGACTGATGGCCGGGCTGGTGAGGCTGTAGGTCGGCGACGTGGGGCTGTAGCCGGGAGAGGTCGGGGAGTAGGTGGAGCCTTTGGGGGAGGTGGGCGAGTAGGTGGGCGAGGTCGGGCTGTACTTGGGGGAGGTGGGCGAGTAGGTGGGCGAAGTCGGGCTGTACTTGGGCGACGTCGGGGTGTAGACGGGCGATGTCGGCGAGTAGGTGGGGCTCGTCGGGCTGTATTTTGGCGTGGTCGGGCTGTAGGTGGGCGAAGTCGGGCTGTACTTGGGGCTGGTCGGACTGTACTTGGGGCTGGTCGGGGTGTATTCCGGAGAGCTGGGGCTGTAGGACGGGCTGGTCGGGGTGTACTTGGGGCTGGTCGGGCTGTAGCTGGGCGAGCTGGGGCTGTAGCTAGGCGACGACGGGGTGTAAGTGGGGGACTGTGGGGTATAGCGGGGGCTGGAGGGGGAGTAGCTGGGCGAGGTGGGACTGTAGGAAGGGCTGGTCGGGGAGTAACTGGGAGATGTCGGGCTGTAGTTTGGAGATGTCGGGGTGTAATTAGGAGAAGTCGGGCTGTAGCTGGGCGAAGTCGGGCTGTAGCTCGGAGAAGTTGGGGTGTAGTTTGGAGAGGTTGGGCTGTAATTAGGGCTGGTGGGGCTGTAGCTAGGGGAGGTTGGGCTGTAGCTGGGAGAAGTCGGGCTGTAGCTGGGCGAGGTTGGGCTGTAGCTAGGACTGGTTGGGCTGTAGCTGGGCGATGTCGGGCTGTAGCTAGGACTGGTTGGGCTGTAGCTGGGCGACGTTGGGCTGTAGCTGGGCGACGTTGGGCTGTAGCTGGGGCTGGTTGGAGAATAACTAGGCGACGTCGGGCTGTAGCTGGGGCTGGTCGGGCTGTAGCTGGGCGACGTTGGGCTGTAGCTGGGTGACGTCGGAGAGTAACTCGGGGAGGTGGGGCTGTAGCTGGGGCTGGTGGGGCTGTAATTCGGACTAGTTGGAGAGTACGAAGGAGAGGTAGGGCTGTAGGAAGGAGAGGTGGGGCTGTAGCTGGGGCTTTGTGGGGTGTACACCCCGGGCGAGCGTGGCTCGTAGGCGGGAGAGGTTGGGGAGTAGCTGGGAGACATGGCGCCCCCTGGAAAAGCAGAAGGAAAGCGACGTTAAACCAGGATTCCACATTTTGAGGACGGCATCGGGAAGGAGAGCGGGACAGGGGTAGCCACGTACCTGGAGACGGAATATAAGGGCTGGAAGGTCCCGGAGAGCCGGGGGAGCCTGGGGTGGGCGACCAGGCAGGGGAATACCCGGGACTGTAACCGCTGGCATCGGAAGCCGCGCTGGGGGAGAAACTGGCGGCCCCGGGGGTCATTCCGCTCCCTGCAAAGAGGAGGGAAGAAAAGATGCAGTTGAGAGAGAAACCGGCCCCCTCATTTCCCTCTCATTTCTTTATTCCTTCCTTCCTCTCCCTTTTTCTCCTCCCTCCCTCCCTCCCTCTCCCCTTCCTTCCTTCCCTCCCCTCTCTCTTCCCTTCCTTTTCTTTCTCCCTTCCCCTTTAATGAAAACCGCCCGCATTCTTCTTCTCCCTTTGCTCTGAGCATCCTACAATGCTGATGTTGGCAGCCGGGAAGCCCCCTAGGGCCGACCCACCTCGGGCGAAGTGGGGGGTGGGGGGGGGCTGCATATTTGAAGTGCCCTGTAGATGAAGTGCTGCTCTCAAACTTCAACACCCACAATGGAATTCTCCGCTGAGGAAGCCAAGATTTTTTTTTAAAAAAAAAAACAACTCGGCGTGCCGAGTTTCGCCGAACCCGGGTTTTTTTATTACAAACGGACCTACAGAAATCGGAGAAATTTTTTTCCCCCTGGGGCGTATTTCCGTAATAAAAAAGATGTTGGGATTTGGGATCAGGTTCTCCCTGGATCCAATCGATTCTGCCCTTGATTGTTTTTGACGGACAAAAAAAAAAAAAAAAAAAGAGCCCATCTGTAACAAACCACCATCGACGTAAACCGCTAAGCCAGGAAGGAGCAGTTTCTCTGCTGGAGGCCCGATACTTACCCACACTGGGTGACCAGGCGCCGTAGGCTGGCGTGGCACCTTGGTTCCACGGGGTTGTGGCCGGGGACACCCCGCCCATGGGGCTGGGCGCAGAGCCGAAGAACATGCCGGTAGCTGTAAGGGAAAGAAAGGTGGAGGGTGAGCAGGACCAGCGTATCCCCTGAGGAAGATGCTCGAGCGGTGAATAGGTTGGACGCCAAAGACGCATCTCGGCTGGCCCCAGATTTGTCTTCCAGATGTGGGGTGCGACCTTCCGACAAGCAAAGTCAAGGGGGGGAAGCCGGATTCACTTAAGCACCCTGTGGCTAATTTAAACCACTGCAGTGATTCACTTAACAAATGTGGCAAGGAAGGTCGTAAAAGGGGGCAAAAGCGACTTCACAAAAATGTCTCATTTAACAACAAGAAACGTTGGGCTCAATTGTGGTCGTAGGTTCGAGGACTGCCTCTGTACGGGTCAAGCCCGATTTGCAACCATTCGTTTAGTGGCCATTCAAAGTTCCGCAGCTGCTGGAAAAAAAGTGATTTTATGACTTGCTCTCGCATTTATGACCGTGGCAGCAATCCCTACGCTCACATGGTCAAAACATTTGTGGCCTTCCCAGCCGGCTTCCAACAAGCAACGTCCGTGAGGGAAGCCAGATTCGCTTCAACGACCGTGGGATTCACTTAACAACAGTGAATCATTTGGTTAATGTCCGGGGCAAAAAGGATTATCAAATTGGATGTAACTCACTTGACAACCGCTTTGCTTAACAACGGAAATTCTGGTTGTAGATTGAAGACTACCTGGACAGCTAGGGAATTCTCGAGAGTTGAAAGTGGGAACTCAATTCTCCCACCCACCCACAATCCGAATGATAGGATTCCCAGCTCTTGCAATATGTGGGTGCCCCCCCCAGCCCCTCCCCCCTCTTTCCCGGACCCCCAAGAGAGGCAACCAAGACTTACGGCCCCCGACGCCCAGCCCGGTGATGTTGGTGGGAATCTCCATGCCAAATTTGCACTTTTCAGCGTCCAAAAGCAGGTCGAAGCAACCGGTGCCCGCAGGGGCCAGCTGTCCCAGCATGATGTTCTCCGAGACCCCTTTCATGGGGTCGCTCTCGCCGTGGGCGGCTGCCTCCATCAAGACATCGACCTGGGGAAGGCAAGAAGAGCCCCGCGAGTGGGATTTGAGCCATGGGACCATGCCGGACCAAAACTCCCTTCCTCGGTCCCAGCTCGCAAATTTTTGGAGAGCAACTGTCGCAGTTGGGAGGGAAGAGTCAAACGAGGAATTAGCCTGGACTCACTATATCATAGTAGAAACACAAGAGGGCTAAATCTCAACCCTGTCGAATACCCTTAGAGGAGGGGTGTCGAATTCGATTTCATTGAGGGCCACGTCAGGGTTGTGTTTGACCTGGCTGGAGGGGTGGCATGGTAGGCGTGGGCAGAGTGGATGTGGGTACCTCAACGTCGCTCGTGTCGGGGGCACCTGTGGTGGCCAAATGCTAAGGCAGGACTTCCCACAGACCCTCCCTCACTCTTCCATTATAATCTCCTTCCTTCTTTTTCCTCCCCTCTTCATTCTGCTTTCTTCTCCCTTCTCCTTTCCTTCCTTCTCCCCTTCGTTTTATTTATTTATTTATTTATTATTTGTTTTTTATTTATTTATTTATTTATTTATTATTGATTGATTGGTTCGATTTATATGCCGCCCTTCTCCGGAGACTCAGGGCAGCTTACAATGGCTTGAGTCAAATTTTAAACTGATTTTAAATTGGAATTGTTTTAATTACGGCCAAAATATTTAATTATTTTAATCAGTTTTTAGATTTTGTATGTTTTGTATGTATGTCTTGTTTTTACTTTGGCTGTTCACCGCCCTGAGTCCTATATTGGAGAAGGGCGGTATAGAAATTTAAACAAACAAATAAATAAATAAATAAATGCGTTAAGCAATAGCCTTCATACTTTTTGTACATACCTGCTTAGTAGGGCTTTCGGCCCCCCCTAAGCGGTGTCCTTTTTTATACAAAGTCAGCTTATTGCCCCCACAAACCGGGTCCTCATTTTACCTACCTCGGAAGGATGGAAGGCTGAGTCAAACTTGAGCCTGGTGAGATTTGAACTCGCAGTAATTGCAGGCAGCTGGCAGCTAAGTGCTACTTAACAGAACTTTAGTCCGCTGCACCACCATGGCTTTTTCTCCCCTCTTTCTCCTTTCCTGTCCCTTCTTGCATGCTCAAATGCAAAAGGAGAAATGTTTCTCCTTGTTTGAGTTTGTTTTTGCCCGCAAAAATGGAGCTCGGGGTGGGGGGTGGGGGGCAGGGCATGCGGGCAGTCCCCTGAGCTCCGTTTTCGCTGGCGAGAGGCACCGCGGGCCACTCCTTTGCTGTTTTCAGGGCCTAAGCACCCCGCGGTACGGATACGGCCCCGCGGGCCCTTGAGAGTTCGACACCCCCTGCCTTAGAGCTTTATCTGGTCTTTCCAGGCAGGAGATGCGACTCTGGGGACGATTCCTGTATCGTAGGCAGAAAGCAATAAAGTAGAGGGTTCGAACTCTACGCAGGCGGGTCTGGTCGTTCAAACTCACCGTCTCCTCGAAGGAGCATTTCATGAGCGGCCCCGTGTCCTGGCGGTTGACGCCGTGACGCGTGATGGCCATCAAGTGCCCGCGGCAGGTCATGGTGTCGCAGAGCAGGGCCAAGTGGCGGTAGTTGACGTAGGAGCCGTCGAAGGAGATGACGTGGTACAGCTCCCGTTCCAGGGCCTTCCTCACCGCCTCAATTCCCAGCACCTGTTTTAACGAGGGAAGACGGATTTTCAGGGTCGCCTGGCGCTCTACAGGAAAACACCCCCATTATCCCAACCCCAAGGAAACGCCTCGCCCGCTCGGGGCTCACCGTGAAAATCTCCACGATGTCGTTGGAGGTGGTGCGCACGGGGTCCACGTCTTTCTCGCTCAGCACGCGCATGAGGCTCACGCCGTCCGTTTCCAGGATCCACTCCTGGAGGGCTTTGAACTCGCCGTCTTCCGTGATTATGATTTTCTTCTTGTTGTCGGTCTGGGGCAGGTGCATGTACACCTGAGGGAGGAGGAGGAGGAGGAGGCTGGTGAATTAACAAGGCCAGCAACCCTGGTGGGATGGGGGAAAAGGTAGGGATTTTGGGGGGAAGGGGGAGCCGCCGTTAGGAGAGGCCTCCCGCCCTCACCTTGCTGATTTGCTCAATGCCTTGAAGGGTCATGTCCGTCAGCATGTTGGATTCGATGCAGCGCAGGAAAACGTCGTCGTCCATCTTGTCCACCACCTCTTCCTCCTAAGCCACCAGAGAAGAAAGGCCGTTTTCTCATGGACTACACATCCAGTACAAGAAGGCGGGGGGGGGGGGTCTCCAACTTTGGCAACTTTGCGACTTGTGGACCTCAACTCCCAGAATTCTGGGAGTCGAAGTCCACAAGTCGTATAGTTGCCAAGGTGGAAGGCCCCTGGTGTAAGGGCTGCGACAACCCCAGTGTAGGGCAGAAGACTAGCAGAGCGCATCCATGAACAACCGATTAGCACGTGGACAGACTCAACCACAGTTTCCACTGTGTAACTGACAGTCAAGTCCAAACACACTAGGGAATTCATGGAACTCGGACAAATTAGCCATCAACAGGCACGCAGGGATAAACCAGGTTTACACATCATTCCAAAGAGACAATAAAATCTACAGCATGTAATGTAAGAACTGTAACAGCCACACTGTAGGACAATCAGGCAGAAGGTTAGCAAAGCACATCCATGAACACCAACTAGAAGACACAATGAAGACACTCGCACAACGCATGGGCAGAGTCCACCCTAATTTCTACTGTGAGCATGCTAGACCAAACAAAATCCAAAAACCCCAAGGGAATTCCTGGAACTCAGACAAATCAGCCATCAACAGACACACAGGGATAAACCACGTTTACACACCATTCAAAAGAGACAATAAAGTCTACAGCATGTAATGTAAAGACTGTAGAGCCCCACTGTAGGACAAAATCAGGCAGAAGATTAACAAAGCACATTCATGTACACCAGCTGGAGGACACAATGAAGACACAACACATAGACAACCTGGAAACCTGGTTCCAGACTATGTAGGTCTGTTGGCACTGCCATGGACAGTGGAACCGAGGCTGCCTTTGACTCAAGACCATCTGCCCCAAGCTGACCTGGAAGTCACGAATGCCCACCCACCCATCTGAAATGTGTGAGCTGGCCAAGGCTACTCTGAGGAGGTATCTGCTTCCTTCAGCCTGGCAATCGTACCCGCTTCCCGTCAACTCCAATCCCCAGAGGTTTAATGATAAGAGGACTGCCTTCCCCACCTCCTGCATCTTGTTCTCGTCGCTGTTCATGATTCGAATGCGCAGCACCAGCTTCTCAGCGTTGTCGTCGTTGAAGATGCAGTTGAGGTCATCTCCAAAGCCTACGGGAGGAGGAGAAGGGTTGTCCATGAGCTGCCGGTGGACCAGGGGAGGCAAAGGACAGAGCGAACTCCGGCCATCAACCCAACCCCATCTCACCGGCATTGATCTTCTCGGCGATCTGTTCCATGGTGAGCTTTCGGTCCGTCATGTGTTTGCGGTCCAACTCCACCCTCAGCAGCCAAGGGGAGATGCGGGTGACGTCGAAGTCGGGCATCTCATAGTAAACGTTCACCCACTCTTGGTCCTCGGCCACCACGGTGTTCTGAGGGTTGGGGTCGTAGTAGATGGCCGTGTTGGCCGTCACCTTGCGAAGGGTGGTATGCTCCAAGCGGCAAAGGATGTCCTGGAATGGAGACACGGGAAGACGGTGAGGCTGGAGAGCCAAACCTTGGAAGCTACTTTCTTGGGGAGGTCTACAACGGACGTGTGGCCACCCATTTCCAGTTGGCTCTCAAGAGATCATCATCTTCTTTTAATGACTCCATAATCCCTTGCAGGGTGGAATCTGGGCAACTAAATGGAGCCGAGTGTTTACTGGCCAGATGCCTTTCCAGTCACCAATGCGGAGTTTATTCCACCATCACCCCCCAGAAGATATATTCTCATTGTGCCCAGAGAGAAATATCTGCCTCTACCTAGGATCGAACTCACAGCCTGCTGATTGTGAGCGGAGAGCTTCATCTTGATGGAGGGAGAAAATGTGGAGGGCCCAACCCACCATCTTCAGGCTAAGAGTTGGGAGAGAGACCTCCAGGATGGGGGTGCAGGAACCTTCTGAGATTCCCTCATACTCCGCAGCCAAGGCCAACTTCACTCCCATCCCTTCTTCCCTCTCCTCACCTTGGCCCTCTCAGCGTCCCGGGCGGACTGTCCCAGGAGGAAGACGGTCAGAGAAGGGGTCTTGGGTTTTTTGGAAATGTTGATCAGTTCCTTCAGCCGAGGCACCCCGAGGGTCACGTTTTTGGCAGAGACCCCAGCATAGTGGAAGGTGTTGAGGGTCATCTGGGTGGCAGGTTCTCCCAGGGACTGGGCGGCCAAGGCCCCCACCATCTCACCAGGATGGGCCTGTGGAAAAAACATGACAGCTAGGAATATCGCCTGGACTTTAGACCGAACATTGACGGCTCGTTGGTTTGGGAAGTCAAAAAGAGGGCTGTGAAAATATCTACAGACCCCTCACATCCTGGACATAAATCGTTTCAACTTCTACCCTCAAAACGACGTTAATAGTATAGGGCACTGCACACCAGAACAACTAGACACAAGGACAGTTTTTTCCTCCGAACGCCATCGCTCTGCTAAACAACGAATTCCCACAACGCTGTCAAACCATTTACTAAGACTGCATTCCTATTCTTCTTCTCATCCTTTTTAAGAGGACTGGACAACCACTTGTCTGAAACGGTATAGGGTTTCCTGCTTGAGCAAGGGGTTGGACTAGAAGACCTCCAAGGTCCCTTCCAGCTCTATTTTGATCGATTTAAAACCAACATCAGGCCATCTTGGAGGAGCTGAGCTACTTAAAAATGGAGGAGAATAGCTTCCTAACCCCTTGTGGATTCAATTACAGGAAAGGGAGCAAGAAAAGCCAAGAGAAATTATGAATCTCGGCCTCGTCCCAAGGAGATTCCGGCCGTCTTCTGACCCGTTTTAAAAGCCAGGGCAAAATTTTCCACCCTTAAAAGCAACTCAAGAATTGTTTATTTCCCATCCTGAAAAACCCGAGCTGGGGCAGAGCAAGGAATCCTGGGCCATTTTTGGGGGTCCCAGTGGGCCCACTCCTTGGCTAGGCTAGGCTCACCCCCACCCCCCCAAGGGAGAGGTTTTGCCTCCCCTCCCTTCCTCCCCCACTGTTTCCACAGCTGCTCAAATTGGAAACAAGAACGTGCAAAAAAAAGGGGGAAGTTTATAGACTTTCAAGGCAGAACTTAAAAGTAGATCCCGGGAACTGAAAACAGCTGGGTTTCACTTCTTCCTACTGCCTTTTTTTTGATGGACAGGTGAGTTTCCTTTTCTTGTGTGTGTGTGTGTGTATGTGTGTGTGTCTTGGTCTGTAACTCACAATGGCCTGGTTGAACTTGGATTCGATTTCTCCCAGCAGCCAGTCGAAGGCTTCTCCGCTCAGCCGGAATTCCTCAATCATACGACGGCTGCAGAGGGTGGAACGTAGGTGGATGTTGAATAGCAGGGTAGCGTTTTCCTGGGCCTGCTTGCTCAGGGGGTCGTCGCCATTCACAATCACCAGTTTCTTGCTCAGCTCCTTCACGCCTGGGAAGGAAGGAAGGAAGGAAGGAAGGAAGGAAGGAAGGAAGGAAGGAAGGAAGGAAGGAAGGAAGGAAGGAAGGAAGGAGAAAGACACAGATTTTTTTTTAAAAAAAAATTATTTAGAAAATTTAAAAAACAGTCAGTCCTCGACTTACAACCGTTCGTTTAGTGACCAAAGTTACAACGGCACAGGGGGAAAAAAGTGATCTAGGACCGTTTTTCACACTTAACGACCGTGGGCACGTGATCAAAATTCGGGCGCTTGGCAAAGCGACTTGTATTTATGACGGTTGCCGCATCCCGGGGTCAGGTGATCCCGTTTTGCGACCTTCTTGACAAACAAAAGACTATGGGGAAAGCCAGATTCGCTGAAGGACCGTGTTAACAACTGCCGTGATTCGCTTAACAATGATGTCAGGAAAGGTCGTAAAACGGAGCAAAGCTCACTGAAGAAATGTTTCCCTTAACAACAGAAACTTTGGGGCTCAATTGAGGCCATAAGACGAGGGACAGATGTACAGCCGCCGCCTCCCTCACAGGGGCTCTAGGCAGCTTACAGACGATTAAAAACACAAAGTAGAGACCATAAAAAATAAATAAAAAAATAAAATAAAGCAATAATAAAATTATAACCCACCCACTCCCTCGGCGACAACACACACTCAAATTGGCCATTTCAAGGCCTCCATCCCAACTCTGGCTTCTCCAGGTTTCAGGGCCTTACACAAGAGTGCCAGAGCGGCAGCCAGTCTTAATTCCTGCAGGGTTGTTGTTCCAAAGGGAGGGAGCCCCACAGAAAAGGCCCTTCTTCTGGGTGCCGCCCAGTGGTGGGCTGCTAACCACCGGTTCGCCCGAATTGGCAGCAGCCCACCACTCCTTAGGGGAAGAGATCCGCAACATTCCTTGCCTCCCCCGCTCTAGTGGGTCGGATGGATTCCCACGAGGAGCAAACCCCAGCTGCTCCTGCCCCCCCCTTCTTCTGAGGTGCCCAACCTGAATGATCTGCCAGCTCAGAAAAACCAGAGATGGGTCCCCCCCTCACTGGTTTCTCAGGGTCCAAAACTCCTCCTTTCTCGGCAGAGGGAAGTGTTGCTTTCTCCCCCCCTCCCAAACTCACCTTCCACCACCTTGATGGGGTGCAGATCGGAGGGGAGACGCGTATTGATGTGGAAAATTTTCTGGGCGTTCCAGATCATGCGCAGCAGGTTGCAGGGGAGGACGACCTGCGAGGGGAGGGAAAGGAACGCAGGTTAATATCGCTTTTCTAAAGCCTTGGTAAGGCTGCCCTTGTTGGAATCCTGCATCCAGTTTGGGTCCCCACGTTACAAAAAAAAAAAAAAAAAGACGTCGAGACTCTGGAAAAAGTGCAGAGAGAAGAGCAACTACCGTGTTTCCCAGAGGTGGGTTTCAGCAGGTTCTGACCGAACCGGTAGCGGAAATTTTGAGTAATTCGGAGAAACGGTAGTAAAAATTCTGACTGGCCCCGCCCGAATCTATTCTCTGCCTCCCAAGTCTCGGCTGATTGGGAGGAAATGGGGATTTTGCAGTAACCTTCCCCTGCCACGCCCACCAAGCCACACCCACCACTGGTGTTTCCCCAAAAATATGACCTACCCCGGAAGTTAAGTCCTAGCTTGATTTTTTTACACGTGCGCCCAAAATAAGCCCTAATTAAGACCCCGCCCACTCCAGGGTGCATGAGTAAAAATTGAGCTAGGGTGGGGATGGGGGGAGAGGGTGGAGCTGCCCTACTAACCTTCCGACAGTTGCATCCAGATGTTACACACCCCCAACATCTGCCTTGCCGGCCCATTTCTTCTGCATCCAGCATGGCTTTCCTGAAGGCCCCTGCAGCCGATAACAGAGCTCCGGATCGATTCAGAACTGTGATCGGCTGCAGAGGCCTTCAGGTTAAGCCTTGCCGGCCTTAGAAGAAATTCCTGAAGGCCTCCGACAATGAAAAGGACGCCTAGGGGTGATGCACACACACCGAAAATAAGACCTGGTGCCTTTTTTTTTTGATGGCCAAAAAAGAAAAAAAAAAGAAATGCATATAAGACAGGGTCTTATTTTTGGGGAAACACAGTAGGATGATTAAGGGGCTGGAGGCTAAAACATACAAAGAACGGTTGCAGGAATTGGGGGTGCCTAGTTTAACGAAAAGGAGGACTAGAAGCCTTGGTGGCACAGCGGATTAAAGTGCTATTAAGTAGCACTTAGCTGCCAGCTGCCTGCAATTACTGCGAGTTCGAATCTCACCAGGCTCAAGGTTGACTCAGCCTTCCATCCTTCCGAGGTAGGTAAAATGAGGACCCGGATTGTGGAGGCAATAAGCTGACTTTGTATAAAAAAGAACACGGCTTTGGGGGGGCCGAAAGCCTTACTAAGCAGGTATATACAAAAAGTATGAAGCCTATTGCTTAACGCATTGTAAGCCACCCTGAGTCTCCGGAGAAGGGCGGCATATAAATCGAACCAATAAATAAATAAACAAACAAACAAACAAACATGATAGCAGTCTTCCAACCAAACGTGGCGAGAAGAGCGACTAAGTTGATAAAAGGCTTGGAGACAAAAAAAAAGGAAAGAAAGGGGGAAAAAAAACAGCTGCAGGAATTTCGGTATGGCTAGAGCAACTCAGGGTGACAGGATAACCAAAATTCCAATATTTGAGGGGCTGCCCCAAAGAAGAAGGGGTCTGCCTATTTTCAAAGGGGTCAGCCTGTTGTCCACAGCACCCGAAGGCAGGACAAGAAGCAACGGATGGAAACTAATCAAGGAGAGAAGCAACCTGGAATCAAAGAAGAAACTTCCCAACAGCAAGGACAATTAACCAGTGGAACTGCCTGCCACCAGAAGTTATGGGTGCTCAATCACTGGAGGCTTTTTAAGAAGAGACTGGACTACCGTTTACCTGAAATGGCAGAGGTATCTCCTGCTTGAGCAGAGGGTTGGACTAGAAGGCCTCCAAGGTCCCTTCCAACTGTTATTCTGATAACACCTGTCCCCTAGCATCCCGTGGACCAAGGTAACGTCCACAGGTGCCTCTTTCTGTGACGCATTCCATATAAACCCCAAATGGCACAGAGAAACGGACTTGTTCCTCAGTCGTGTGAATGGGGGGAGGCCAGCAAGGAGCCTGGCCATCCACGCACTCTCTTCTGCCAATCAAGGGGAATGTGGTAAAAAGAGGGAGCCCTGGGGATGTACGCGCCACAGGAGCGGAGATGGGGCAGGTGAGCGGCCACAGCCTCACCTTGCTGTCTCCTGTGGGGAAGATGACCCTCAACACGTCCCGGTCCTCCCTCATCTTCTCAAACTCCCTCTCCAGCTCGTTCTGGATGTGGGCGTTGCTGAGGATGTCCTTCACCATCTCCTCCTGCAGGGTGCGGCGCAGAGCCCGCTCGTTGGTGTAATCAAACTTGAACCTGGAAAGAGGGAAGTCAAACGGAGGATGGAGATATATATATATATATATGTGTGTGTATAGTTAATACTTCGGGTTTCTTCCCGTGTAATTGTGAACATATCCCTAAAAGGGTAGAAGCGACGTTTCGACAGAATCTCATCTGCCATCATCAGGCTTATGTGAAGGGACTTTGGGCGGTCAATCACCAGGAGACGGTGAGTTCTAGTCCTACTCGAGGCACCAAAGCCAACCGGGTGACTTTAGGCCAATGATCTGGAGATGGTGAATTCTAGTCCTGCCCTTAGGCACGAAAGCTGGCTTGCAAGTCTTTGGGCCAACCACCAGGAGATGGTGAGTTCTAGTCCCGCCGTAGGCGTGAAAACTGTTTTTTGGGGGGGGGGGGGGCTTTATGCCAATCCCCCTCTCTCAGCCTCACCCCTCCTCACAGGGTTGTTGCTAGGGGAAAAAATAGGAGGAGAAAGGATAGTTGGATCTGTTCGCCACCTTGAATCTATCTATATAAAAATGGCTGTGTGTATTTGTGTGTGTTATGTTCCAGCATAACTCTGGAATGCCTCGAGCAATTTCAATCAAGCTCGGTACACAGATGACTTACTCTCTGGAAAGAAATACTTTGGGGGTAAGACAACCCTAACACCCCTCGGAGTGTGTGCGTGTGTCTGTGTATGTTCCAGCATAACTCTGGAATGCCTGGGCTGCTGAAATGAAAACAAATGAACTATATCTATAGTGTCAAATCACAGTACTTTTGACAGCGATAGTGTGCATTTTGGATTCAAGTTCTGTTAAGATACAGCCTGTTGTGCCTTAAAATGGCTTCTACTGTACAACACAGTGGAGTTGCCATGGTAACGGCTTCACAGTACTCCACAAGGGGGCTCCCTCTGGTAAGGGGGATTGGGATAAATAAATACCCAGGCAACGCTAGTTATTTATAGAAATGAATCTTGAGAAGCTTTCTCCAAAATGAAAATAAACACCCCTTGCAAAGAAACACAGGAGACCCCAGCAAATACAGAGTGACCCCCCCCCCGGGGGCCACCCCTCAGCTCAAAGGACTCACTTCTTCTCAAAAGCTTTGTTGGAAGGCTTGAGGGTGGCCAGATTCTGGAACTCCACGCTCTCTCCGGCCAGCCCATCCTCGCCGTAACGCAGCTGCACCACCTGGTTGATGGAGTTGCGGACGGTGGCGTCGTACTTCACCATGACCGACTCCATGGATTTGATCAGCCGACGCTGGATGTAACCTGGTAAGAAGTGGAGAAGATCAGAGTAACAGAGTAAGAGAGTTGGAAGGGACCTTGGAGCTCTTCTAGTCCAACCCCCTGCTCAAGCAGGAAAACCTATATCGTTTCAGTCAAATGGCTGTCCAGTCTTTTCTTAAAAGTCTCCAGTGATGGAGCCCCCACAACTTCTGGTGGCAAGCTGTTCCACCAGTTAATTATCCTCACTGTTAGGAAGTTTCTCCTTAATTCCAGGCTGCTTCTCTGCTTGATGAGTTTTTCCATCTGCTGCTTCTTGTCCTGCCTTTGGGTACTTTGGAAAATGAATTGGCCCCCTCTTCTTTGTGGCAGCCCCTCAAATATTGAAGAGTCCAGGGAGGTTCCGAATTTGTGACTTGGTGTAGAGGGATTGCCTCCCTTGCCACATTTTGTGACCTGCCCCATATGGCCGGAGAACGTCGCCGAGCTTTTCTCCCTGAAGCAACTCAACCCTCATCTAAACTCACCCGTTTCGGCCGTTTTGACGGCCGTGTCGATCAGCCCTTCTCGGCCTCCCATGGCGTGGAAGAAGAACTCGGTGGGGGTCAGGCCGGCCAAGTATGAATTCTCCACAAAGCCCCTGCTCTCCGGCCCGTAGTCGTCTTTGATGAAGTGGGGCAGGGTGCGATGCTTGAAGCCGAAGGGGATGCGCTTCCCCTCCACGTTCTGCTGCCCCACCACTGCGATGACCTGGGGGGCAGGAAGAGAACGGCTGTGTCAGAACCACGCCTCCCCCAAGTCTTGAGTTGGTTTTTATATCCTGCCTTTATATTATTATTATTATTATTATTATTATTATTATTATTATTTCTTCTTTTATTCATTAAACATGAAACTCAGTCAACTGAACATTTAAAGATGTGTCATAAATACCATTGATTGGTGCTAATGGTTGATGCAGGTTGCTGCCAGCATCCTGGGTATCAACCAAGTAACTTAAAATATATGATGTTCCAATTATTATTATTATTATTTATAAATAAGGCTTAACATATCCAGTGTTCCTTCTTCCTATTTTCCCCACAACAACCACCTTGTGAAGTGGGGGATTGTTGTTATGGGGAAAATAGGGAGAAGGAACACTGGATATGTTAAGCCTTATTTATGGGTTGGACTGAGACAGGGACTGGCCCAAAGTCCCCCAGCCAGCTTTCATATCTAAGGCAAGACTAGAACTCCCAGCTGGCTTTCATGGCTAAAGTGGAACTAGAACTCCCAGTCTTCTGGTGATTGGCCCAAAGTCACCCAGCCAGCTTTCATGCCCAAGGCAGGCCTTGAACTCCCAGTCTCCTAGTGACCGGCCCAAAGTCACCCAGCTAGCTTGTCATGCCTAAAGTGGAACTAGAACTCGCTGCCTCCCACTTTCTAATCTGGTGCCTTAACCCCAAACTGGCTCTCAAAATCAACTGCCTGCACAGGGACGTGAACCCTGGACCCTCAGATTAAAACTCCGATGCTCTACCGACTATTAAGCTGTCCAGAGTGGTGGGAGGTGGGTCCCCACCTGAGAGATGTTGATCTTGGAGCCTTTGGCCCCCGAGACCACCATGGACTTGAAGTTGTTGTACTCCGAGAGGGACTTCTGGGCAGAGGAGCCGGTCTTGTCTCGGGCGTCGTTCAGGATGCGGTTGACCTGGTTCTCAAAGGTCTGGCGCAGGGTGTTGCCAGGGGTGGGCTCCAGCTCGTTGTTGTGGGCTTTCTCGATGACCTGGAGAACGGAAGAGACGGCAAGGGCTCAAGGCAGGCCCAAGGACACAGACCTGGCTTTTCAAGACTGACGCCTCCCTCCCTCCTTGCTTTCTTCTTCTTTCCACCTGTCTCCTTCCTTCCTCTCTCCCTCCTTCCCTTCGTCTTCCTCCTTCCCTTCGTCTTCCTCCTTCACTTTCCCATCTCTATTCCTTCCTTCCTTCCTTCCTTCCATCCATCCCTTCCGTTCTCCCTCCCTCCCTCCCTTTCCTTTTAAAACACCCATCTCCCTTACAAAGGTAGATTTTTTTTCCTCCTCCCCTTCCAACCTCAAATTTCCCCCGTGTTCCTGTCCCAGCTCCTCCATATTCTGCTGCTCTCTACTGAAGATTTCCCCCACTATTCTGATTTTAACTTGCTGAGATAATTTATCCCCCTTTTAAACCACCCTGCAAAACTTTTTCAAAGTTTGTGGAAACGTGGGCCAGCCAGCTCCCTCTCGTCTCAAGCTCCAAGTACCCAAGAGAAGAGAATATCTGTAGCTCAGGGCTGAACTGAGGGGGGTCCTAGTGCGGTCTCTGAGCTGGGTTTGTTTTCTCGCAGACGTTTTATGACCCAACTAGGTAGCATCATCAGAAGGGACTGGGGTTTAAAACCAACACTGATGTTTCCTAGTTGGGTCACGAAATGTCTGCAAAAAAAAAAAAAACTTAACCCAGCTCGGAGACCACCAGAAACCCAACAGTCCTCCTTCTCCTCCCTCCACTCTGCAAACCTCCCTCCCCTTCTAGTGTGGATGATGCTACCTAATTGGTTCACAAAATGTCTGCAAGAAAACCACCAAGCTCGGGGAGCGCCAGGAACCCCACAAAGAACAAGTGGGGTTTCCCTTGTGGGTGACCCAGCCCCAGGTCCTGGCATCCCACCCGTGTCTTATCAGCATCCCAGGTCCAGGTGTCTTTGTAGCTTCCTCCCTTACCTCTATCACATCCTGCTTGGCTTTCTTGATAGTGTTCTGGATGTCCTGGTAGGTCTTGGCATCAGCGATGGAGTCCCCGATACCAATGGTGTGTCCTGGGAAAGAAGAAGAAGAGAGATTTGAAAAGAAAAAGAAAAAAAACCCACCAGGCATTCGCCTCCTCCAAATGCTGTTTGCAAAAGCCACGTATCCCTAAAAAAAAGGCTAAGAGCTTTACTTGCTCACACGCTCCTGGGCCTTTCAAAAATATGTAATTTCTGCCATCTTGCTTGGGGCCTCACAGAAGAGCATGCAGCTGTGGGGAACTGGTTAGTGCCCGGAAAGCCCTTCCCCCTGACTTTTAATTAAATTTCACTGTTAAAATTGCAACTATCCTTGCCTCTATTTTAAATTTAGTTTTTATATTGATGCATCGATAGGTACCGTGTTTCCCCGAAAATAAGACCCTGTCTTATATATTTTTTAACCCAGAAATAAGCGCTTGGCCTTATTTTCGGGAAGGTCTTATTATTTTGGGGCCTGTGGAACAAGATGGGGCTCCTCTTGCCGTCTTACCTGATTTCCAACTCTGCGTTTAAATATTTTCGGGGAGGACTTATTTTCGGGGAAACAGGATAGATAGATAGATAGATAGATAGATAGATAGATAGATAGATAGATAGATAGATAGACAGACAGACAGACAGACAGATAGGAATAAATAGGAAGATAGAAAGATAGATAGGAATAGAAAGATAGATAGAAAGATAGATAGATAGATAGATAGATAGATAGATAGATAGATAGATAGATAGATAGATAGATAGATAGATAATAGAGAATAGGCAGGTAGGCAGGCAACAGGTAGGTAGATAGGTAGAGATTGAATTAGGTGATAGAGATTGGATGGATGGGTAGATATATAGATTGATAAATAATAAATAGATGATAGATTATATAGACAGGTAGATGATAGATGGTAGAGATAATATAGATAGATTAGACAGGTAGGCAGGCAGATAGGCAGTTAGGTAGATATTGAATTAGACGATGGATACATAGAAATTGAAAGGTGATAAAGTGATTGAAATATAGACAAATAGACAGACAGCACATGGATAAAGACAGATAGACAGGTAGGTAGACAGACAGATAGATATTGAATTAGACGATAGATGGATGGATAATTTTTTTTTTTTGATTCTCAGCAAAATATCCCATGTGATGGGAAAACACCCGATGGCACCCCATGGCTTTGCTGACTCCCCCAAAAGCAGCCCTCTTTTCTGAGGAACCGAACCCAAAGGCCATCCACCCCTGATGCTGAGGGGGAGGGCAAAGTCCCGGCCGCCCCCGCCAGCCTCACCTTCGATCAGCAGCCAGTTGTTGATGACCGTCTGGATGTTGCTGTAGAAGAGGCGGGTGACGTCGTGGCCCATCTCCAGGTAGGAGATGTGGACCAGGGAGCCGGCCGAGGTGCCCAGGGACTTCTTGCACAGGATGCCCATGATCAGCTCTCCGTTCTCCACAATGACCTGGAGATCGGGAGGAGGAAGGTGGTGTCGGTCTCGCCCTCCATCCAAAGGCTGAAGGATCTCAGGATCCCAAACTCCACCACCCAAACTAAGCCTGGGAGGAAGGGTAGGTCCCCGGGGGTCCTCCCTCATCACTGGTGGGGCCAAACACTTCTGTAACACTTCTGGGTGTTCTGTAGATATGACAGAATTAGTTGGAAGGGACCTTGGAGGTCATCTAGTCCAACCCCCAATCTCTTCTTGAAAGCTTCCAGTGATGAAGCTCCCACAACTTCTGAAGGCAAATTCTGTTCCATTGGTTGATTTCTCCCACTGTCAGAAAATTTCTCATTTCCAGGTTGAATCTCTCCTATCACCCATCTCCTCCCACTTACCTTGTTGCTGGTATTGACTGTTTCCTAATATGATTTGCTTATTTGTACCCTATGACTATCATTAAGTGTTGTACCTGACGATTCTTGACGAATGAATCTTTTCTTTTATGTACACTGAGAGCCTAGGCACCAAAGACAAATTGCACTGTGTGTCCAATCACGCTTGTCCAATAAAGAATTATATTCTATTCTATTCTAGTTCAGTTTCCATCCATTATTCCTTGTCTGGCCTTCGGGTGCTTTCAAAAATAGCTTGACCCCCCTTCCTCCTCTCTGGGGCAGCCCCTCAAATATTGGAAGGCTGCTATCCTGTCTCCCCTGGTCCTTCTCTTCACTGGACTAGCCATGCCCAGTTCCTGCAACCGTTCATCCTATGTTTTAGCCTCCGGTCCCTTAATCCTCTTCGTTGTTCTTCTCTGCACTCTTTCTAGAGTCTCAACCTCTTTTTTTTATAGTGTGGTGACCAAAACTGGATGCAGGATTCTAGGAGTGGCCTTACTAAGGCTTTGTAGAGTGGTATTAGCACCTCCCTTGATTTTGATTGAATCCCTGTTAATGCAGTTTAGGATTGCGTTGGCTTTTTTGGCTGCCGCTGCACACAGCTGGCTCCTATTTAGCTGGTTGTCCACTTGTTCTGCCCCAGCTACGGACCCCAAAGAACGCAGCACACACACACACACACTCTATACGAAGCTTATTTTACTCAAACAACTCAGTCTTTATCAACCAAAGGCTGTTAATAAACTTTCTTAACAGCCTACAAGAAACCCAAGACAAAGTAATCACAATCTTACTATGGTTGGCAGAAAGCCCAGAAGCAATTTGCAGAGAATCCAGACGCGAAGGAGAATGAACTAAAGTTGTTCCCTACAAATTGCTTCAGTTGGCGTTCCTCCTTAAATAGGCTAAGGGTGTGGCCAATTAGCCCCAAGCCTTACTCTCGAGGAGACCTCCTCCTGAGGAGCCACTCCTGCCTTTTGGCAGCTCTATGCGCTCGTGCATCGAGAAGAGGCTCCTCCTCTTCATCCTCTTCACTTAAGGGAGCTTCTGGAGGTTCTGAAGGCCCTGGCTGAATCCCCGCCTCTGGCACCACATCTTCTCCAGCCTCCTCACTGTCCGACTCGAGGGCCAGCTGCACAGGCTGCTGGCGCAGCACCACACCAGCCTCCTTGCTGTCAGAGTCAACTACAATCTGCACAGGCCACTGATGGGCCACAACACCACTAAGACTCCAAGATCCCTCTCCCAGTCACTGGTTTCCCCCAGTTTATATGTGTGGTTTTGGTTTTTCTTGCCTAAGTGCAAGACTTGACTTTTCTCTACGTTGAATTACATTTTGCTAGATGGGGGGGCCCAGGGTTCAAGTCTTTCTCGAGATTTGTTTCACCCCGGGGGAAGCAAATCTCCATAGAGACGTGCACCCCCTTCCCAGCAGGAAGCAACTGGGGTACCTACCTTGGTGTCTCCTGGTGAGATGTGCTTGTAGGGGCCGCTGTCTTCATCGTCCGGATGGGTGCTGTGTGTCCGGACACAGTTGATGTGTCCCGGGATGATGAGGGAGAAGATTTGCTTCCCGGTCCAGAGCGGCCGAGGCTTCAGGATGGCCGGCTGGGGCACTTTGCCATCCCAGGTGGAGAGAAACATCAGCAGGTTCATCACTTCCCCCTGGGGGTGAGGTGGGGGGAAGGGGCAGGAAGGAAGGAAAGAGGAGACAGAGGTCACAATCCACATCCTCCTGTACGGCCAGAGAGTGGCAAACTACAGGCAGTTCCAAAGGTGCAACCGGACTTTCTGGAGGTTTTTTTTTTCTTTGAAGACGTTTTGCTTCTCATCCAAGGAGTTTCTTCAGCTCTGACTGGAGGGCAAAGTCAGGGAATGGATTTATACTCCTTGCAGACAAGCTGGACATTTGCATCCCTTTTAGGGAGTCCTTGAGGCCACCTGGAGTTTCTCTGCGTCCTCAGGATCTCCGAGTCTTCTTGGAACTGCTAAGACTGGAGGTAGAAGGTGACATAGCCTTCCCCACTCTGTTGAGAGAGGGCTGCTCAATTTGGACATCGATGACCTCTTTGACCCCTTTCAAACCTCTCTGTCCAAAATGTGGACTTTGCTGTCTTCCAAAGAGTGGCCCTTGTCGTTTAAACGCAGGTGGACCTGCTGAATCTAATCCCGATGGCTTTGTTCTGCTATGTTGTGCCATGCGTTTGTGGAGTGGCTGTTTTGTTTCCCCATCCTCTATCTTCCAGGCTACCATACAGTCTTTTCAACAGTTCCAAGAAGGCTCCACACCCCATTTGCGCCACTCAGGTGACCCTGACGACACAGAGAAACCTCCCGGTGTCTCTAAAAAGGATGCCAATGACCAGCTGTCTGCAAGGAGTATAAATCCTTCCATTCCCCACCCTCCGGTCAGAGCTGAAGAAGCTTCTCGGAAGAGAAGCAAAACATCTTCAAAAGAAAAACCAGAAAGTGCAGTTGCGTCTCGGAGGGGGGGGGGAAGCACCTTTGGACAACCATGACCTGGATGACTGAGAATCTCTACAGGCAACTACAGGTGGCCCTCGACTTACAACAGTTCATTTAGTGACCGTTCAAAGTTACGACGGCACTGAAAAAAGTGAGTTATGACTGTTTTTCACACTTGTGACCATGCGATCAAAATTCAGATGCTTGCCAACAGACTCCCGTTTATGACGGCCGCTGTGTCCCGTGGGGGGGTTGTGTCACGTGATCCCCCTTTGCGACCTTTTGACCAGCCAATGGGCAAGCTGGAATCACTTTTAACGACTGTGTGACTCCATTTAACTGAACTGATTCGCTTTAACAACTGTGGCGTAAAAATGGGGGCAAAATTAACAACCGTCTCCCTGAGCCACGGAGATTTGGGGCTCAATTGCGGTCGTTGAGTCGAGGACTAGCTGCCATCAAGAATAAGAAAGCCGACCTCTGGTTCCTGAGCCCTTTTTGCTCAAGAAATGGACTCACCCTCTCCAGGAAGACATCCCTCTTGGTGAACTTGCGGACGGCCGTCAGTGTGTCTTGCACGATGCCCATGACGGGCCTGTTGGACTGGGGCGTGACGATCATACGGGGCACCATGGCCAGTTCTTGGATCTCCGCCCGGGTCTCCAACGACTGGGGAAGGTGGAGGTTCATTTCGTCGCCGTCGAAGTCGGCGTTGTATGGGGTGGTCACACTGATGGGGCAAAAGAGAGAAAACCCCGGTCAGGGCACGGGGGTGGGGGTTTTGGCCCCTTTGCAAGCTGAGGCCCCGGAAGGAGAGCTAAACTGGGCTTGAACCCGGCTTCGTATGTAGGAGCTGGGATGATACTGTGGTCCCTTCACAACTCAAAGGCAGAAGACGCAACTCCATCCGCGTCAAGGCCATTGCGACAAGCCACACAGCTCAAGGGGTGGTGTTGTGTTGAGGTTGAACTCTGGGGTCTTTGGTGCTCTCTGAGCTGGGATGTTTTCTTGCAGACGTTTCAGGGCCCGACTAGGTAACATCATCACTGCTAAATGGAGGTAGGGTTTTCTCCCTGTTTCTATAGAGAGACTTGCCCCTTGGTGGGAATTTTCTGCAGGAAACTATACTAGCAACTGAGGCAATCAATCAAACAAACAACAGCTTTGGGCCAATCACCGGGAGACAGTGAGTTCTAGTCCCGCCTTAGGCATGAAAGCCAGCTGGGTGACTTTGGGCCAATCACCAGGAGACGGTGAGTTCTAGTCCCGCCTTAGACACGAAGATCAATTGGGTGGCTTTGGGCCAATCATCAGGAGACCGTGAGTTCTAGTCCAGCCTTTGGCACATATATATATATATTTGTGCCGGTTCTATTTCCTTAATTATCAACAGTAACCTAGTTTCTGGTCTCAATATTATTACTTTCCCCATCATTTCAAATATCATTTTCTCCAATTGTTGCCAAAACTTTTTAACTTTATCACATTTGTACCACATATGTTCATAAGTCCCCAAGAAAGAATTGATTAGAATTATGATTATAATGGGCAGAATTATAATAGCCAGATATTGGAAATTAGATGTGAATTTTAGAATAGAAGAATGGTATTGTGAAATGTGGAAATTAGCTTTAAACGATAAAATGACATGCGATATTAAAATCAGAAATGGTTGACTATAAAGAAGATATTTTCTGGAAAATTTGGAAACCATTCGTGGACTATGCGCTGGGAAAATTGGATGCTTCGGTACCTGTACCCCGAGAACGTGGATTTTGGCGATCATGAGGATATATCCGAAGAACCAAATCTTCCTTTCTTATGTATAGCACAGGGTGAAGTATTGTATATGTTGTTTGTAATGTTATTTTAATAATAAAAAATTAAAAAAATAAACAATATATATATATATGTGTGTGTGTGTGTATATATATATATGTATATTTGTGCCAAAGGCCCAACACACCTAACAGGGTTGTTGTGGGAAAAATAGGAGGAGGAAGGTGTGTTAAATATATTTGCCAGCTTGAGTCATTGTAAGAACAATCAAGGTGGGATAACAAAGAGCTAAATAAATGCAAACAACTTATTTCCCCCGCCCTGAAAACGGCTCAGAAGGGAAGAGGAAGGGTCCAAAGCCTCCGAGCCAAAGGAACAACAAAGCCAACCTGAGATTGAGCCGGAAAGTGGACCAGGGCAAGATACGGACTCGGTGGCCCATCATGGACATTTTGTGCAGCGTGGGTTGCCGGTTGAAAATGACTATGTCTCCGTCGCACATGTGCCGCTCCACCTGGGAGCAGGGAAGGAAGTCATCAGCGGTTTAACCAGAGAGAGGAAAAACCCAGGTGAGCCCAGGGCAAAGGAGACTCCTCCTCCCCCCCCTCCCAAAAATCAACCCCAATTCTGTGCTTGGGAAGCAAAAGGACAAGATAAACCAAAAATTTGCCAAGTTTTGCAGAATGAATTTTTTTTTGTCCTTCTTTAAAAAGGGTGTGTACAGCTAGTCCTTGACTTTAGCAACTTTTCAAAGGGACAATTCAGCACTGAAAGGAGTGACTTACGACCGGCCGCCCACACTGATGACCGTCGTAGCATCCCGACAGTCACGTGATCAAAATTTGGGTGCTTGGCAATAATGTCGTTATGACGATTGCAACATCCCATCACATGACAAACCCCTCCCAACCCCCCGCTTTGTGACCTTCCCGGCCAAGCTTCCAACCAGCGGAGTCAAGTGGCGGCAAAGCTGGATTTGCTTAACGACCGTGCTGAGTCACTGCCGTGATTTGTTTAACCACCTGGGCTTTAGAAAAGGGCATAAAATGGCACATTTGAGCCTTGCTTAGCGACAGACATTCCGTTCCCAATGGCGGTCGTCAGTCGAGGACTATCTACAGGTCGTCCTCGACTTATGACCGCAATTGATCCCAAGGCTTCTGTTGTTTAAGTGAGACATTTGTTAAGGGAGATTTGCCCCGTTTTACGACCTTTCTCGCCACAGTGGCTAAAGTGAGTCAACTGCAGTTGATAAGCCTGCAGTAAATCCGGTTGTTAAGTGAATCTCGCTTCCCCCCCCCCCCCAAATGGGCTTTTGCTTGTCAGGAGGTCGCAAAAGCGTGATCACGTGACTTCGGGACACGACAACGGTCATTAAGTGTGAGCCAATTGCCAAGTGTCTGAATTTCAATCGCAGGGGCTGCTGCAACGGTCATAACTGTGAACAAGGGTCAAAGCTGTAACTTTGAATCGTCACTAAAGGGAACTGTTGTAAGTCACGCGCTGTCTGTGTAGCATTTCCTGCAATTTTTACACGCTGCCCAACCCGAGTTGGCATGGAAGATAATCCACCCTGCCCCTTTTTAAGATCGGTCTTGCCGTTTCTTTGGCTGCCATCTCAGATCACCCCCAAATTAAGGCCACTTTTCTGCCCCACTGGGACCAGTTCTCCCCCTCCCCCCCCCGCCCCCCGGACACACACTCCCCTTTTCCAGCCAGACTGACCTTGTACCCAATCTGCAGGTGAAGGTCGCTGGATTTCGGGTGGAAGCGGAGATCAATCCTGTCTCCGTTGTGCCGGATGATGTATTTGGCTCCGGGATACTGACTGTTCCCTCGGCTCACCAGCTCCTGCAGTCTGGGGGAGGGGAGGGGGGGATGGGATTAGGGGGAGGGGCAGCCAAGAGGGTCAAAGAGACACCCCTGGGTCACCAGGGGTGGGTAGTTTGCCAGCCCGGCCTCGTCCCTCACCTGTCGATGTTGAAAGGCGCCACGATCTCGGCGAAGGTCATGTTGGCGGCGATGGAGCGCGGCACGCCCACCTGGTCGATGGAGAGGTTGGGATCGGGCGTGATGACGGTCCGGGCGGAGAAATCCACCCGTTTGCCCATCAGGTTCCCTCGCACGCGGCCTTCCTTCCCTTTCAGGCGCTGTTTCAAGGACTTCAGAGGACGGCCGGATTTTTGCATCGCCTGCAGAAGTCGGAAAAGGGGAGGGGGGGCAATCAGGCCTCTGGCACGCAGAGAAAAAAAAAAAAGGATCCCCGGGGCTTTGGGGAAGGGGGATCAACATGGCAGCGTGTGGGATTTTAGACACCACCACCCCTCCTCTCTCTCTTTACCTTCACGGCCCCGTCCTAGATTGGGGGGGAGGGGGTCTCATCCTGCAATTGAGGAACTCGACTGCCCATCGTCCCCCCCCCGTGGAAATCAGCTCGGTCCCACTTTTTTGACTCTCTTCCAAAAAAGGGCCCCAGAGACATGGTTTCGACCACGGAGCCTGGAGACCCCCAGGGTGATATGGTGGGATTGTGGGTTTAGGAGTTCTGATTGGGTTTTACAGTTACTCCCCTCCATCACCAGGAGTGAGTTGGGCAGCCTTATAATTTTTCCTTAATAATGATTTAAGGGAAACACCTTCGCAATGTTGAAATTCATTCAGAGGGTCAACTCAATTAGCAGCTTAAGATCACAATGCTTGCTATCTGGACCAGGGGTCTCCAACCTTGGCAACTTTAAGGCTTGTGGACTTCAACTCCCAGAATGCCTCAGCCAGCTTTGCTTTGCTGGCTGAGGCATTCTGGGAGTTGAAGTCCACAAGCCTTAAAGTTACCAAGGTTGGAGACCCCTGGTCTAAACTGTTGTCCAGGTAAGGTGGGATTATATGTTTCCCCTCGGACGCTGGAGGAAGGAAGGGTTAAGTCCAAAGATGCAGTCTTTTGCCCTAAAAGCAATGTTTTTTTTCTCAACCTCAAAGATGGATGGACTTCAACTCCCAGGATTCCCCCAGACAGCTTTTTTTTTCTTCTTTCCACTTTGCTGAAGTCAAGATATATTACGCCGACCGCATTCCCACCGTCTATTAAGAAAATTACCCAGTCCCCCCCCCCCCCCAAAAAAAAAATGCAATAAAGGAAGCCACATTTCCTTCTGATTCTATCCAGGCTGAATTCTGGTAGGCCCTTTTGCTGGGTTGGGGAATTCTGGGAATTTGAGCTCCACCTATCTTTCACTGGCCGAGATAAGAGAAACGCTCGCTTAGGCTAAGCTGGCATTGCCCCCCAATCTACTGCCCTCCAGATGGCGAACCTGTGGCACAGGTGGCACACAGAGCCTTCTCTGCGGGCACGCCAACCATCGCCACAGCCCAGCTCCAACGTGCATGCGTGTGCCTCCCGCTGGCCAGCTGGTTTTGGGGTCTGTGCTGTGCATGCACAGGGTGCATTGGGGGGGGGGGCACTCGCATTGCATTTTGGGGGTTCACACATGCCCCCCCCGCACCGCGTTTTGGGCCTGGAAAGCCTCCTGCATCAACCTGCAAGCCAAGACGGGGCGTGGGGGGAGGAGGGCAGGGTGCACGCTTTGGGCACTCAGCACCAAAAAGGTTAACCATCATTGGGCTAGATACAACCCCAAGGGGGGGGTGGGGGCACACGCTGGCTGGGGAATCCTGGCAGCTGAAGTCCACCCATCTTCCAAGTGGTGGCGATGGAGAAGCCGTGTTCTAAAATATGATGGCCAGGATTTTGGGGGGGGGGCGCACGGGGGGAAGGAAAGGTCCTTAGGGCTGTTCCTACCCATTCTTCAGGCACTTACTCGGGGCAGCCCGGGCAGTTCATTGTCCACCATGGTGGCCACGTGGAACTGGAGGAGCTTGACGTCTTCCGCGATGACGTGAGCGGCCGCCCCGTTCTGCTCGTTCCGCCGCAACTGGTTGTTGATTTTGACAATGTCGGCCAGCTTGTGAGTCAAGTCGTCCTAGGGGAAAGGAAGGAGGGAAGGGGCTGGGGGTCAGCGTCTGGCAGCCCTATGGTCCCCCTGGAAGCTTGGATGGATGCTAAGCCGGTGTCCAGGCCTGCTGCGAATTCGGGTCTGGGTTCAAATCAAGCCTCCCCACCCCCACCCCCTTCCTAGAGCCGCCTGCAGCCACCTGATTCCTAGCGGAGCCTTGCATGACGACGGCCGGTCTGACGGAGAGCGGAGGGACAGGGAGCACGGTGCATATCATCCACTCCGGCCGGGCGTATTTGGGATCCATGCCCAGGATGAAGCATTCCTCGTCCGAGATCCGCTTGAAGATCTCGTGGACCCGTTCGGGGCTGAGCAGGATCTTTTTCTCTTGGGAGTCCTCGTTCACGTGCTTCCACTCGGCGTACAGCTCCAGGCCCGAGCGGCGGATCCTCGGCTGGTAGCGCCCGCAGCCCCCGTGGCCCTTAAGGGAGGGAAGAAGTCATCACTGGGGGGGGGGGGGGGAGAAAGGAAACCCGGGTGCAAAAAAACCTTTCTCTGGGACAGTATAATTTTTTTTTTATCCCACCCTTGTTTACAAAGTAACTCAAGAGGAAGGATGAAGCGAATACTCCTTCTTTTCTTCCTGTTTTTTCCGACTTTGGTCCAATGGGGAAAGCACCAGGCTAGAAATTGGGAGACAGTGAGTTCTAGTCCTGCCTTAGGCACGAAAGACAGCTGGGTGACTTTGGGCCAACCAAGAGAATGGGAGTTCTAGTTCTGGTTTAAGCATGAAAGGCACCTGAGTGACTTTGGGCAAACCACCAGGTGAATGGGAGTTCTAGTCCTGCCTTAGGCATGAAAGCCAGCTGGGTGACTTTGGGACAGTCCCTCTCTCTCAGCCCAACCCACCTCAAATCACAGGGTTGTTGTTGAGGGGAAATAGGAGGAGGAAATCAGATTAGGTCTGTGCACTGCTTTGAGTTATTTATAAAAACAATACGGCCCCAGACCTCCGAACCTTCTGCGCCGACCTAAACACATGGCTTTTTCACCAACTTCCCTGATCTGTTGTGGATTTTAACTTGGGGACTGGGGATTTTGAATTGGTTTTAATATTATTTAACTCTTATTTATTGTCGGGTTGTTTTTAGTGTTGTGAGCCGCCCTGAGTCCTGTGGGAGAAGGGAGGCATATAAATCTGACAATAAATAAATAAATAAATAAATAAATGCAAAATAAAAATAAAAATGTAAAAACAAAAGGCAGCTGGAGAGCCTTCAGCGCAGAACTGAAATCGATCCCAAAAGCCGTGCTCCAATTCTCCTGAAATTTATATTTTCCCTCGAGACAATATTTCTCTACTTTTTCTTCTTCTTCTGGGCAAGCACTTCTATTTTCATCCGAATAAGTCTTAAAAGGGTTAGCCAAGAGAACTTTAGCAAACCAACGTGTGACCCGAGCTGAAATTCACTTACCTATTAATACCTAATTGTGTGTTACCACAACCTTTGCTTTGAGTTTAACAGGAAACCCCAATCAAGCCGGGTAGATTTGAGGAAGAATTCAGACCCAATTAATTTGTAAAAAGCTCCTTTAGACTAAGAGGCTTCTGGGGACCTCTTGGTTTCTCTTAAGTGGGCATCAGTTACATTAATTCAGAAGAAAACTAAGGCACAATCAGCAGAATTGCCCTTGGCTGACCTGCAAGGAAATTTTGATGGGAAAAATTCAAAACTAGCTCTTGTTTCCGAGTTGACACACACGGAGCATCCGTTTTTCAAAACGGAAATGGCAAGTGGGGCACGGCACGCGCGCACAGTGTGATGAAATCCCCTTTGGAAGATTAGCGGGTTAAAGTATCACAGGTGTTAAACGTCTGCGTTATTAATTTCCCGGTGGAAATTCAGACCTTGGGAAGGGAAACAGCTGTTTTCTCGGGCAACAGGCAGACGGAATCCGAGACGGTTATTTCTGGTTGAGACTTGACTGACAAATATTGATATTTTTGTATTTTATTATCGAGGGAAAAGGTGCCCGGTTTAATAACTAACTTCCGTAAAGGGGCTCCGGCAATGGCAATGCTGTACAAAACCATGCCAATGCTGAAAATCAGAGTGAATCAATTTAATTTTCGGTCAAACAAAGCAAAAAACAATATGAAAGGCGGCTGGGCTGACTTTGGGCCAATCCCCAGGAGATTGGGAGTTCTAGTCCCGTTTTAGGCATGAAAAACGCCAGCTGGGTAACTTAGAGCCAGTTCTTCTGTCTCAACCCAGCCCACCTCACAGAGTTGTTGTTGCGGGGAAAATAGGAGGAGGAAAGTATGCTGGATATATTTGCTGTAAAAGGAATAAAGTCGGGGTATAAATAATCAGGCATTGATTTTTAGGATAGATTAGGAAATGCTGATTGAAAGAGTGTTCGAAAGAGTGATTGACAGTGTCAACAGAAATTATTCCTTGCTCAGCCTTGATTTTGTACCTGGGCACAAAAGATATTGTACCACAAGAAGAATACAAACGAATAATGCTAAACCACGTCCAACTATTTTGCACTAAAAGTCCAGGGAAGAGCAACTAAGATGATTAAAGGCCTGGAGACTAAAATATATAAAGAACAGTTGCAGGATTTGGGATTGGCCGGTCCAAAGAAAATGAGGGTTTTGGGGGGGGGGACGTAATAGCATCTTCCAAAAGAGTGGGGTCTAAGTATTCTCCAAAGCACCTGAGGGCAGGGCAGGACAAGAATCAATGGAAGGAAACTAACCAAGGAGAGAAGCAACCTGGAACTGAGGAGAAACTTCCCTTTCAGCTCTATTCTGATTGATTGATTGATGTCAGGACCGAAAACCCCGCAAAAGGTTACCAAGCCAAATGGGGAAAACTCCTGAGTGAAGACTTATTAATTAATTAATTTATGAGCCAGGTACTCAAGCACCATGTTGAACAATTCCACAATTGTGTGTCTTATTCAGGAAGCTAAGGCGTGAGTGAGCAAATTCTGTAATTCCTGGGGGTGGGGGGAGGGGGTTGTTCCAATCAAAACCATGATTTTAAACTTGGTTCAAGGTATTTCCAAATAATCCAAAGAGCAGCTTTGCTAGGATGGTTTGGTACAGCTGCCATAAAAGACTGATACCCAAATTCTAAAGACTGTCGTCGTACTCTGACAGGTTAATGTTTTGCTTTCATCAGCCTGTAGTTCTTCTCTACAGATTCCGGGTATTTATGCCATGAAGTTCTATAGCATTCCTGCTGTGTGTTCTTTGAAGCCGTAGCATATTTTTCCAAATAGATAACAGGCTTTGAGTCGATTTGAAATTTTTCTATGGATAGAATAAGAGTCTCTTTTCGGGGGTTTTGTGTGTGTGTGTGTGACTAAAGCAACTTCCCTTCCTCACCACGCTGGGGCTTCTCACCTTTTCCTTGGTGAGGTCCTCATCGCCTTCGGGCTGCTCCACCCCAAATTTGTTATCCATCTCCTCTCCCCCCTCGCAGATGTTCTTGCCTTTGCAGAGATCGTAGACGTGGGTTAAGCGCTTCTTCGGCTGGCCTTTGGACTTGGTCAAGATATCCTTGATTTTCGGATTGTTCTGCCAGGAAAAGAAGGGAAAACACACAGGGAATGATGCCCCCTGCCCCACAAGATGGGGCAGGGGGCACGGAGCACTCCCCCACCACTGGGGTTCGGCAATCTCTGCCTTTATTCCTTTCTAAAATGTATTGGCTGCCTGTCTTTATAAGAAGGTAACCCTGATGCTTTTTGGCTTACAAGCCTTAAAAAGATGGAAAAATATACAAAATGTAAAAGATAAATAAAATACAGGTAGTTCTCGATTTACAACCGTTTGCAAAGTCACTGACCAGTGACTGAGGGCAATTTTTCACACTTGCAACCGTGGCAACTGAGTGGTATTTATGACAGTCGCAGCGTCCCGGGGTTTTAAAAAAAATATTTCAAAAAAATATATATTTTAGAAAATTTATAGTCAGTCCTCGACTTACTATAGTAAGTGTTTAGTGACCAAAGTTACAACGGCACTGGAAAAAAGTGACTTAGGACCGTTTTTCACACTTAACGACCGTCGTGGCATCCCCGTGATCAAAATTCAGGCGCTTGGCAAGTGACTCGTATTTATGACGGTTGCCACGTCCGACAAGCAAAGTCCATGGGGAAGCTGAATTCGCTTAACAACTGCGTGACTCACTTAACGACAACAGGGATTCGTTTAACAACGGTGGCAGGTGAGTTCGTAAAATGGGGCTTAAAACTCGCTTAGCCACGGAAATGTTGGGCTGAACTGTGGTCGTAAGGGCTAAACATCCTGGCTTCAACCTTTTTTTGCTCAGGGTTCAGCTGCCATGTTGGGGGGGTGCCTCGTTACTCACCGAGTCGACCAGCAGTTTGGAGCAGAAGAAACAAACGCAGCGAAGGACTTTCATGGTTTTTCCTAAAAAGCCGACGTGGAAAACCGGCTTGGCCAGTTCGATGTGGCCGAAATGGCCAGGACATTCAGTCATGTTGCCTGCCAGACAGAAACAGAAGGCGGTGATCATCATCATCATCATTGTCTTTTAATGATCCCGTAATCCCTCGCGGGGTGGAGTCTGGGCAACTAAATGGAGCTGAGTGTTTTACTGGCCGGATGCCCTTCCTGTTGCAAATGCGGAGTTTTGTTCAGCAGATATATTCCCAGTGTGCCCAGAGAGAGAAATATCTGCCTCTACCTAGGATTGAACTCACGGCCTCCTGATTGTGAGGCGAGAGCGCCACCTCTAGGCCACGGCACCACTCTCAAACAGGAGGCAGTGATGTCCTCAGCCGTATCGGCCCACCGCACAGATGGGGTCCTCACCTGCGCACGTCTGGCACCGCCCAGTCCTTTCGATGACCCCCTGGCGAGGATCCATCAGCCCCCCGAGTTTGGGGCGACCGCCTTCCGTGGTCTCTGGGTACTTGATGCCTGCTTCGGTCACCGACATCCGTTTCTAGAAATTGCAAGCAAAAAGCGGGTGAGTGTCAGATGCTGGGAAGGACGGTTCTTTGGTTAAAAAGTGTGAACGTGCCACAATATAGTGGCAACCCCAACGAGCCAGAGAAGAAATTAATATTTGGGGGAGACGGGGGGGGGGGGAGAGAAAAGATTACAAGTGAAAAGGCAGATCATGTTTATTCAGGTTGGCCTAGTGGTTAAGGAAGCAGGTTAAAAACTGGGAGACTGGGAGTTCTAGTCCTGCCTTAGGTATGAAAACCAGCTGGGTAATTTTGGATCAATCGCCAGGCAAGAGTTTTTTCTAGTCCTACCTTAGGTGCGAAAGCTACCTGGGTAACTTTGGGTCAATCACTAGATCGTGAGTTCTAGTCCCACTTTAGGAATGAAACCCAGCTGGGTGACTTTGGGCCAATCACCAGGCGACAGGGAATTCTAGTCCCACATTAGACATGAAAGCTATCTGGGTGATCTTGAGCCAGTCCCTCTCTCTCATCCCAGCCCACCTCAGAATTGTTGTGGGGAAAATGGGAGGAAAGTATGTTGGATATATTTGCCGTCTTATAGAAATAATAAAAGTGGCTTATAAATAAAATAAAAATAGAGGTAGAAATAAGAATTAAGGGGGAATATTAGTAGTTATAATTTCTATATAAATTGAAACTACCAGTAAGTAATAATTAAATTTCTGATTAGATTAGTCATCTCTTTTAAATCAGATTTACTGCCAAAGGGATTGCCATTTTTTTTTTCACCGCCCCATAAGATTTTTTCAAATTGTCACAACTGCATGTTTAACAAGATAATATTCATTTTCCTAACTGAGGAGGGGGAAAAAAAGGATTTACCCATTTCATTGGCAGAAAGATGTGTTTAACAGTCTCAGCTGCCCCACACAGAGGAGGGGCTTTTGAAAAAGAGAGAAGGGAAGTTTGAAAATCTGACTTGGCAGAATTTTGAACAAATATAGACAAAGATTGAACAAAACGAAACCTAAGAGGCAATATTGTGGAATAAAAAAAAGTTTGAGCCTGCAAAATACTTTCAAATCAGATGACTGGGTTTTATTTACTTATTAAATTTATACACTGCCCATCTCACTGCTGCAGTGACTTTGGGTGCTTACAATGTAACAAAAAGGTAAAAAAAAATAATACAAAATGATGGGGATTCCATAAGAAACCAAACTTGTAGTTACTGGGCAACTATGGGCCAGTTCCTCTCTCTCTCTCTCTCAGCCCAGTCCACCTCACAGGGTTGTTGTGGGGAAAAGGATTAGGAATAATCTCTGTTTTGAGTGACCTATAAAGTAATAAAGGCGGGATAAAAATTCAGTAAACCACTCTGAATTTCCAGCAAGCAAACTCTTTGTAGATTCCCAAGGCTGCCAACTTGCCTGCCCCCAGTCATTCTGGATAACAAGACGAGCGGCATATAAATTTGATAAACAAAATTTACTTAAAAGTTTCTTATAAAGTATTAACAGTGAAATGATAAAACCAATCAATCAACCAAAATGACAACCTTCTCCATGTTGCCAACCACTTGCTCAGAGTCACTATGGATAGCCAGACAAGCAGCATATAAAATAATTTTCGTTGTTTTGGAATAACCCACAATTGGAAGACACAACTAAAGTTGGTGGCAGAAGCTTTTAAAAGGCAGAACTAGGCAAGGATCAAGGATTTTTAGAAAGCCCCTCTCTCTTAAAAAAAATCAGGATTAAAAGAAATGGGGGGCGGGGGGGAGGGAGAGCAAGAGAGACCCCCAATCCACAGTGAAGCCACTTCCAGAAAGGAAGGCCACGGACACCTGATGCTTTTTTTGTTTTGGAAAAGAGCCATTTGCACTTGGAAAAACTGCAAACTTCCAAAAAAAGGGGGGGTGGCATTTGGGAGAACAGAGTGATCACAGCCCCCCTCTTCTAAGTAACTCAAGACCCTCCCCCAAATGCATTTTTTGTTTTCACAAAGAAGCATTTGCACTTTCCAAAAAAAAAAAAAAAGTGTGAAGACCTCCAGAAAAAGAGGCCAGGGGGCTGCACGGGAGAGTTATAGAAAACCCCTAAATAATCCAAGACACCCCCCCCACACACACACCTCAAATTCCCAAAATTCAGGACACACAAACACCCTATTTTTTTTTCCTTTGCAAAAACTTGCGAAGCCCCCAGAAAGGGTGGAGGAGAAAGGAGAGTTGGGGTCAAGAGAAGTCCTAAAGTCACTGAAGACCCTTCCTACTGTCCTCCTCCCCCCCCACCCCCCAATTTCTCTTTCCTTGCAAAGAAGCACTGACAACTTGGGAAAAGTTGCAAACTGTCCCCAAGGAAGAAAAGTGGGGGGGAAGGAGGGGGCGCTTGAGAAAGTGGTGGGGTCGGAGAAGCCCCCCCCCTTAAATAACTGAACACCCTTACTACTCTCTCTCCCCCCCCCATTTCTCTTTTCTTGCAAAGAAGCGCTGACAACTTGGGAAAAGTTGCAAACTGTCCCCAAGAAAGAAAAGGGGGGGCGCTTGAGAAAGTGGCGGGGTCGGAGAAGCCCCCCCCCCTCCCTTAAATAACTGAAGACCCTTCCTCCCCATTTTTTTTTCTTTTCTTGCAAAAAAGCAAAAACTTGCAAACTGTGTCCCCCCCCCCCACTTTCTTGGGATTCTGGCGGGGGGGTGATAGAAACCACCCTAAGTAGCCCAAGATCCCCCCCTCCCCATCCCCAAATTCCGATGGAAAAGCAAAAACTTTGGATCCCACCCACTCCCACCCCAAACGTTGGGGCCACCCACCATCTCATCCGGGCTGAGGATGCCGAATTGCACGCGCTTGATGGTGCGCAGCGGGCACGCGCTGTCCCCGGAGGGCGCGCCCCCGTGCATCTTGGCGGCGGGCCCCCCCCCTTTTTTTTCCCGTCCGCTGCCGCCGCTTTTTTTTTTTTTGCTTTCTTTCTTTCCCTTCCTTTTCCCCGGAGTCACGTGACGACGACGCTGCTGTTCTGCCTCCGCCTTAGTCCGTCACCAGCCCGGAAGAAGCCACAAGCAGCCGCCGGTCTTTTCCCCCCCCAACAGTCCGGTTTTGTTTTGTTTTTTTACGCCGCCGGCCCGAACTCGATCCCCGGGAAGCGTCCCCCGCGTCTCGCAACGCCGGCAAGAAGGAAGATCGGCGTGCAGAAACACCAGATTCCCGACACGCGACCACGTCCGGCCGCTGCTCCCCTCCCTCCTGTCCTCTCCCTCCGCGCTCTCCGGCGCGACTGAGCGAAGCTGCTCCGTCGCCGCCTTTATATAGCCTCGCTCCCCCGACACGGGGCTACAGGAGTACAACGGCAAGGGCGGTGACGCCGAAAGGGGCGGGGCTGCGGCTGCGTCGTCTCCGAGCGGGAGGGGGCGTGGCTAGGGCCCGAGGGAAAACAAGAAGACGAGGCGGCGCCGGAGAGGGAGGAAAGATCGAACCAAATCTGGGGGAGGGGAAAGAAATGTAATTTTTATTTTATTTTTTTGTAAACGCCTGTTGAACAGAGATCCGAAATGTGCACAAGGCAACTCGGACTAGGAAAGTAATTAGGTTACACTGAAATGCTCGGATAAAAGGTTATTTGGCCTTCATGTTGGAATTACTTGGGGGTTTTCAAACAAACTCTGTTCGGTGGCCGTAATGCAATGGAAGCATTTTTTTTTTTTTTGGAAAGACAGCAAGTTATTTCAGGAAGGAATAACGACCCAGAAAGCTTATTCTATAGCCCAAGCCTTCTCATTAGGACTTGCTCTCAAATTAGATGAATATACAATTTCCTTAATTATTCTGTTCCTCCACCCCCCCTTTTTTTCTAATGGTACAGTCCTTACGGAAGAAGGCTCCTTTCCCGAAGTTTTTCGACGCACCTCATTGACTATTCATGAGCTGCGAAAGGCGGGGAAACAAAGCCGCTCCTTGAGGGGAGGGGTGTGTGGCCACATGCCGAACTTTTCCGAAAATGGCCGAAGGGGCCCCGAGGGTGGAGAGTCGGGTGCCTCACAGAGCCAGCTTTTGTCGAGCGCGAAGTCGAAGGCGGATGGAACGCTCCGGGCGGCGGCCTGCAAGGCCTCGCGCTCGCGTGATTCTCTCGGCCCGGAGAGGCGCGCGCTCGGCCGGCCGACCCCGTTTAGGAAAGCGCGCTGCTTCGGGGCCTACTTCCACAATTGAATCGGGCCTTGGCGGAAAGGCTCCCGAGACCCTCTTGAGGGTAACGGAGGGCTACAATTTAGCGGAATTGCGGGAAGAAGGCGGACGGAGCGGGTGAATTAATCTCCCAGAAGAGGTTGATGGGAGTTGTGAGGGGGGACGATTTTATTTGCGGAGGGGCGACTTGGGGGTCAGGGCTGCTGTGGAGGCGGTGGGCTTCTGAGAGGAAAGTGGGGGGAAACTCCGTCCTGGGGTGAAGATTAAGGGGTGTTGTCTGAGGAAAGCCTGAGGGGAGGGGATTTTGGGGGGCAGGGAGGACGTAAATAATGAGGGGGCTCAAATGTGGGGCTGGGGGGGAGGGGAATTGATATCTGGGGGGCATGAGGGGTGAGAGAAAAAAATTGGAGGGAATGGGGAAATGGGGAGGGGTTAATAAAGAGTTGGGGGGCAGGAAGGGAGGCTGGGGGGGGCTCAATATGGGGAGGGGGAGATTGAAAGGGGGGCAGAGAGGGGCTTTCTGGCCTGGAGTGCCAGATTGGGGGGTGCCTTGCCCCCTCCCTAGGCCAAAAAAAAGGGGGTTCCCCCCATCCTATGGGGCAGGCTTTCCACCACATGGGGTTCTTATGGGGCTGCTTTTTTAGGCCTGTTTTCAACCCCAAGGCAATAAAATCTGGATGAGGAGAAAAGAAAAACATATATATATATATATATTCTTTTCTCCTCATCCAGATTTTATTGCCTTGGGGTTGAAAACAGGCCTAAAAAAAGCAGCCCCATAGGAATATATATATATATTTATTGTTGTATTTTGTTCCCCTGCGAAAAAAATAAAAGCCAATGCTCTTTTTTTTCCCCCCTCTTCTTTTGCTTTCCTGGTTATCTTTATTTTCATTTTGTTGTTGTTCATAGGATTATAATCTTAATAAAGAAAGATGAAAAAAACAACAACAACAACATGGAGGGCGAAATTAACGATATTTTGTATTTTACAGGGCTGAAAAAAAAGTGGGAAGCCAATGCTTGTTTTTTTCCCCTCTTTCCCTTTCTTTCCCTTTCCTGGTTATTTTTATCTTCATTTGTCTTTTTTTACAGGATTATAATCTTAATAAAGAAGGATGAAAACAACAACAACAACATGGAGAGCGAAATTATAAATATTTTGTATTTTACAGGGCTGAAAAAAAAGTGGGAAGCCAATGCTTGTTTTTTTTTTTCCCTGTTTCCCTTTCTTGGTTATCTTTATCTTCATTTTATTGTTCTTTACAGAATTATAAAGAAGGATTTAAAAAGCAACAACATGGAGGGCGAAATTAAAAATATTATTTTGTATTTTACAGTGCTGAAAAAAATGGGAAGCTGATAGTTGGGGTTTTTTTTGTCTTCTCAATCATTTCTTCCTCTTTTGTTCCCTGTTGTCTTTATTTTTTAATGTGTATTTTACAGGATTAGAATCTCAATAAATAAATTTATTTAAAAAAAAGCAAAACCTGGAAAGGGGGAGGAAATAGGTTGCCAGAAGCTCAGTGTGTGTTTGTGTCTCCAAATAATCATTTTTTAAACTAGACATATCAATCTACCGTATTTTCTTTGTTTTCTTTTTAGCTTGTTTTATTCTATTATTTTACTTTTGTTTAAACTTCTCTTTATTTTATTTTATTTTATTTTTAATTTGATTTATATGCCGCCCTTCTCCGGAGACTCAGGGCGTCTTACAATGCATTAAGCAATAGCCTTCATACTTTTGTATATTTATACAAAGTCAGCTTATTGCCTCCACAAACTGGGTCCTCAATTTACCTACCTTAGAAAGGATGGAAGGCTGAGTCAACCTTGAGGCTGGTGAGATTCGAACTTACAGTAATTGCGGACAGCTGGTGTTAATCACAATGCTATTAGTCTGCTGAGCCACCAGGTCCTTTTTTTTGGTTGAGAGCTGCCTAAAATAGCCCCATTTAAGGGCCAAGCGGCAAATGTTTATTAATAAAATTTACTGGCTGCCCATCTTATCATAGGGTAACTCTGGGTGGCTTACAGTCATGAAAATTTATCTTATACCTGTACATTAAAATATAAATTGAAAACATTAAAATCTTATGGACATGTGAGTGGAGGTGAGATATGTTAATCAGACCTCCACTGTGCTATTATTAAATTTAATAATTTAATTATTTAATTTACTGACCCTTTACTTTCTGTATTTAAATACAGGTAGTCCTCAACTTACGACCACAATGGGCCCCAAATTTTCTGTTGCTAAGCGATACATCTGTTTAGTGAGTTTTGTCCCAATTTACGACTTTTCTTGCCACAGCTGTTAAGTGAATGACTGCAGTTGATAAGTTAGCAACCTGGTTGTTAAGTGAATCTCGCTTCCCCGTTGACTTTCCTTGTCGGAAGGTCGCAAAAAGAGGATTACTGCAACCGTCATAAAATCTGAACCAGTTGCCAAAGCGTCTGGATTTTGATCACGTGATCATGGGGTGGGGATGCTGCTGTAACTTTGAGAGATCACTAAATGAACTGTCGTAAGTCAAGGACTACCTGCATTTATTTTATTTTATTTTATTTTATTTCTGGCAGAAGGGGAAGGAATTGGGATATGCCAAAAATGGGATATTCAGAGAAAAGAATCTGAAAGAGTGCTGGTAGTCCAAGAAACGGATGGAAAAATCAAAATAAGATATTGTCCGCACAGCTCAGGCTGACGTTTGCATTCCTAGCGCTGGCTTCTTGTTCCTAGGCCGTGTCGTTCGGCAGAAGTTTGGAGGAAAATGAGAAGATGGTGCACAGATAAAATATATAAAATATACAGATATGGAGGATTCCAGGAAAACTGCTAAGCTAAATTGTCTTGTGGTTTGGTTTGATTTTGCTGCTGTGTGAACGTGGGTCGTTGTGGTTTGTTAAATTGCAAGCCACTCGTCTTCCTCTCAAGCAACTCTGTGTTTGTCATAAATTAAGACAATTAAAAGGTTTAAAACATTGGATGTTAAAAACTTTAATCAGTTTTGCAATGTTCTATTTATGTGTGGATCCTGGATATGAGGGGGTCCTTGTTGCGCTCTGAGCTTGGCGGTCTTGTTGCAGATGTTTTCCTCAAACTGATCACGTCATTGCAGTGAGCACTGATGATGTTCCCTAGTTGGGTCACGAAACGTCTGCCAGAAAAACCACCAAGCTCAGAGAGCACCCAGGATCCCTCATTTCAACCCTGAGCTACCATTACTCTCCTTTCTCAGCAATCCTGTTTATTTCTGATTTTCTATGTCCACCTCGGCAGAAAGGCAGCATCTGTTAGCTAGGATTAAACCTAGTTTCAGAAGTCACAGGAATTCCAGAAGGTGTTTTAACACCTGGGGCAGGCAGGCAATGGCGATGTACCTCTGGATTGAAGCCTTCTCCGATGCAGCCGTGAAATTGCAAAGAAGAATTTGAATTAAGGGCATTTTTGCTCACTTATTTCAAATAACTAGGATCCACAGTGTGTAAAAAAAACTTTTCCCCCCCCAGAAGCCGTGATCCAAACAGCAAGCACGCCAAATGTGACGGCAAATGTCATAAATATTTCTCTGTATCATCAGACCCTAAGGAAGCTATTAACCATCTTAATCGAATTAAGATTTGGGTAGAATAGCCATGTAGCTTTGATTCCCTGTTTATTGAGGGATTCTGGAAACGAGTGGCTAAATTTGAAAAACATTGATTTAGACTAGGGGTGTCTCACCTTGGCAGCCTTAAAGGTGTGGACTTCAACTCCCAGAATTCCCCAGCCAGTGCTGACTAGGGAATTCTGGGAGTTGGAAGTCCACAAGTCTTAAAATTGCTACGGTTGGGCATCCTTGGTTTAGACAATAATAGAATATTTCCTTGGATACATCCTGTTCCAATGGCCCTTGAAGGCAGTTAATAGTTGAACTAGACCAGAACCATAAGCACGAGGGGAAAATCTTTAAAGCAATATTTTTATTGCGATTACAAGCTTTCCAGTCTCAGAAAGACTAATTTATTTATTATTTATTAATTCAATTTGTATGCCGCCCCTCTCCGAAGACTCAGGGCGGCTCACAATGCATTTAAAATCATCATAAAAAACATCTTAAGAATTAAAAACATTAAAATTAATCTGCCACTTAAGTGAAAAAAAGCAAAATAAAGAATATTGTTTTTTGCTACATGGTCATTCTTAACGACCGCAACGGGGAACCAAACAAGGCACCCCCAATTTTATGACCTCACTGCAGTTGCTAATTGAATCAAGGGGTCACTAAGCGAATCTGGCTCCCCCCCCCAAGACTTTACCAGCTGGGAGGGTTGCAAAGGACGATCCCCAGGGTTACGTACAAATTGCCCGAGTTTTGATCACGCTGTTGCGGAGATGCCGCAATGGTCGCAAATGCGAGGACCCGACAAATCACCTTTTTTTTCCGGTGCCATGATAGCTGGTCACTGAATGAATGGTTGTAAGTCGAGGACTTACCTAAGCCTGGACAGTCCCTTCTCTCTTTCCTTACCTTTTTATCATTTTGAGCAGGTTATTCCTTTGTTGCTGCAAACCCAGCTTGGCCGCAAAGCTCTGCCTCGGGAAAAACTGAACCTTGCACTATAAATTATGGCCAGGAGAGGCGAGTTCCAGTTCTGCCTTAGAGACACAAACCCAGCTGAAGGACCTTGGGCCGGTCACTTGCTCTCAGCCCTAATAGAAGCAAGTCACTTCGCCAAGGAGAGCACATTGGAGCACATTGTAAGCCGCCCTGAGTCTTCGGAGAAGGGCGGCATATAAATCAAATTAAAAAAAAAAAAAAAAGGAAATAACAGTACAACATTAGAGTCAGAAGGGATCTTGGAGGTCTTCTAGTCCAACCCCTTGGCTCAAGCAGGAAACGTATTAGTGATGGCTAACCTTTTTGCCATTACATGCCAAAAGCGGGGGGGGGGTGTCACACGCATGTGCCCACACACATAATTCTATGCACACACACCCCCACGCGTATGCACATGTGACCCCCCTGCATTCCCCCTGCTTTTGGCACGCCATGGCACAGGAGGCCTGTTTTTCGCCCTCCCCAGGCTCCAGATGCTTTCTAGGAGCCTGGGGAGGGCAAAAACAGCCTTCCCCACCCCCGTGGAGGCCCTCCGGAGGCTGGAACCAGACCGTTTGCTGACTTCCGGTGGGACCAGAAGGCCCGTAAATCAGCTGGCCGGTGCATACATGCGCGCCAGAACTGAGCTCACCTGCCCACCAATGTGGCTCCGTGTGCCATAGGTTCAGCATCACAGCCCTATATATTATATTACTGTGGTACAGTCACCCCCTGAATCTTGATTTAATTTGTAAATACGTACAACTACAAGCCTCAATCCATAAAAGGATTTTTTTTTTTTGGCTTGGCAAAGTCGTCAAATTTGAGCAAATCATCATTCACCCTCTGGAAAAAAGGAGATGGATGGATGGATGACTTAAGTTATCAATGACTCCGTGTAAGATGAATGGGAAGGCTGCGTTTGATTTTGGGGTTCAAATCCTCCATTAATGTTGCCCAAATGTATTTGGGGGGGCAGAGCTGCCACCAGCGGGACAGTTCAGAAATGTAAAATCATAATGACATAAAATTATGGTTGAGGTGGGCCCGAAATTGTAAATATCAAAATGTCGTTTGTATCATTGAAAGCTGTTAATTGTGTTTTTCTTTTAAGACAAAAGATGTTAATGTACAAGCTGTTTTTTTCTAAACTAAAACCTCAATATTTACATTAAATTGCCCTTTTGGCAATAATAAGTGGGTTTTTGGGTTGCAGTTTCCATCGTGCCCTTATAACATCTCAAGTCAAATGGCTTCCCAGGGATGAAAGCACCCCCAACTTCTGGTGGCAAGCTGTTCCACCGGTTAATTTGTCAGGAAATTTCCTCCTTAATGCCAGGTTGCTTCTCTCCTTTGCTTAAGTTTCCGTCCGTTGCTTCTTGTCCTGCTTTCTGGGGCTTTGGAGAACGGGTGGAAGCCCCCCCCCCACTCTTTGGGGCAGCCCCTCAAATATTGGAACTCGGCTCTCGTGTCTTTCCTTTCGTTAAAACGAGCCAAACCTCCAAAATGCAGAGACTAAATCCAGGGAGAAAGAAAATATAGAAATATGACCAAAGCCCAGAAATTGCAAAAAATAAAATAAATAAAAAAGAGGCAGCCAAGGCAGGGAAAGAAGCCAAAACAAGCCAGCCTTGAACTCAAAAGCACCTGGGAGTTGGAGAAGCCTGCGTGTTTGCAAAGCGTGAGGATCGTGCCAAGAAGATACGTGCTTAAAAAAAAAACACAACAACAACAACAAGGCTGGGGCTGGTCACGTGCTTCCTCCGGGCCTCGGCCGCTGCTTTGGGTCTCCGCTAGAGGGCGCGAGCAGCTTATGGACTCAGCCGGTTTTGCTCAATCGCTCGCGGCCATCCCACCCAGCCTGGGATGCCTGCCAGCCAGCTAAGCTCGGTCCTTCCTGGCTGCAAATGGCTGCGGGGCCTCGGCCTGACCTTGCCTTAGCCGTGTCTGAACGGGTGCAGCGTTCGATTGCAAACTTCAGAGGATCTGAACGGTCCCTAGGATCAGAATTAGAACTGGATGGGACCATGGAGGTCATGTAGTCCAGCCCCCCCCTCCGCTCAAGCAGGAGACCCCCCTATTCAGTTTCGGACAAGTCTCTTCTTTTAAACACCTCCGGTGTTGCAGCAGGACCCACAACTTCTGGTGGCAAGCTGTCCCGCTGGCTAATTGTCCTCACTGTTAGGGAGTTGCTTCTTCATTCCGGGTTGCTCCAGGTTCACACAATTCAGCAGGACTGGAACTCGGTGCAAGGCGCTTGCCTTCTTACAATCTCCCCCTCCTCTGTTTGCAAAACAACAACCCCCCCGCAAATTTGGAATCTCTTCCTCAGTTGGAAGACTCCACCTCCACTCTAGAATAGAAATTAGAATTAGAATTAGGAATAGAGTAGAGCAGAATTAGAATGGAGTGGAGTAGAGTAAGAATAGGAGTGGAGTGGAGTGGAGTAGAACAGAGTAGAGTAGAATTAGAATGCAGTAGAGTCGAATAGAATAGAGTAGAATTAGAGTGGAGTGGAGAGGAGTAGAGTAGAGTAGAGTAGAATTAGAAGGGAGTAGAGTAGAGTAGAGTAGAATAGAACAGAGTAGAGCAGAGTAGAGTAGAATTAGAATGCAGTAGAGTCGAATAGAATAGAGTAGAATTAGAGTGGAGTGGAGAGGAGTAGAGTAGAGTAGAATTAGAAGGGAGTAGAGTAGAATAGAACAGAGTAGAGTAGAGCAGAGTAGAGTAAAATTAGAATGGAATGGAATAGAGTAGACTAGAGTAGAATAGAACAGTAGAGTAGAGAAGAGAAGAATTAGAAGGGAGTGGAGGAATGGAGCGCAGAGCAGAATAGAATAGAATAGAATAGAACAGAACAGAACAGAGTAGAATTAGAATTAGAATTAGAATGCAGTAGAGTAGACTAGAACAGAGTAGAGTAGAATTAGAATTAGAATAGAATAGAATAGAATAGAATAGAATAACTGGAAGGGAACCTTGGAGGTCATCTAGTCCAACCCCCTGCTCAGGCAGGAGATCCTACACTATTTCAGACAAATGGTTGTCCAATCTCTTCCTTAAAAAAACCTCCAGTGTTGGAGCATTCACAACTTTGGGAGGGGCTCCTTTGGGACGGGCCCCAAAGGGGGAAGGGGTCAGGGGACACCCACCCACCCCTCTCACCCTCCCCAGATTTGGAAGTCTAAATAGCGATGCCATCTGGTTGTGGCCGAGGTCTCCCGCCTGGAAGTGCCTCTGATTACATTTGCATGTTAATGAGCTGCTGCGGGGAACCAGGCCCCTCCCTCCCCCCCTTCCCCCCCTCCCCTCCTTCTCTCCCTCCCCCCCCCTTCTCCCATTGAAATCTGTACCCTAATCAACCCCCAAAATCCATTTCTAAATTCGCTTCCGGCCGTGGGACCAAGAAGGAGGGATGCCAACCGGCCAAGTTTCTGGTCCTCGTGAAGGAGAGACCACCCGATAAGAGAAGACTTTGGGGGGGGGGGGAAGGAAAAGGGAAGGGAGAAGGGAAGGCTGGCTGGAAAACTCCTGCCTCCTGTTGTTCTCCGAAATCTCGGCCGGACGGTTGCTGAGTCACAACTTTGGAATTTAGAAAAATAATCAGCCCTTTGCGGTAGATTCTGCCAGGCCGGAGAGAAGGACGGCTTGGAAGGAACCGACCTGCCAGGAATTGGGAAATTCAGGAAAAAAAAAAATATATAATAACCCATGATGTATCGGTTCCTTCGGCAGAACTGAGAGGAAAAAAAAGGCAACCAATTTTGGGGCCGATAAAAGACCAAGAGAAATTGTAGGCCCAATGATAATAATTAAATTAAAAGAAAATAAAATTTTACTTAATATTATTATTTTTCATTATTATTATTAATATTAACTTTCATTCCTTAAACACGAAACCCCGTCAACTGAATATATTTCTGAAGGTTCAGTTGACAAGAGTTTCATGTTGAATAAATAAAACGTCATAATAATAATAATAGAAATAATAATAAAGTGATTTAAAATAATGACAACATAATAAATAAAACTGAGTCTCGGGTTTAATGAATAAAATAATCGTAATAATAATCGTTTGATCCGTACAAATCGTCTTTTTAGCTGCGTGTACAGAAATCTTAAATTCTCCACTGTTTCTCAAATTTAATTGACTTTGGATTGGGGGGGGGAGCTCAATTTACAGGATTCTTGTTCATTCCTGCAATCCGTCTGGATTAGTGTCTCTCAAATCTTGGCCGCTTTAAGAAGAGTGGACTTCAACTCCCAGAATTCCCCAGCCAGCGTGGAATTCTGGGAGTTGAAGTCCACCCGTCTTAAAGTGGCCAGATATTCGGAGGCGGGATCTGAGGCCCAAACCTCTCCGTCAAATTAGTTTTTTTGGAAATCAACGAACCGGATGGAGACCAAGGAAACCCCCCCCCTCTACTCAGAGCCCCCACACACCCCCTTCCTCAACATACCCATTGCAAATGCAAAGCAGAAACACAAATGCTAATCTGCCGGGGGGGGGGTTCTCGCTCCTGGCTTCTCGGCATGGACCGAAAACATCAATGCTCTTTTTCTATTCCAAAAGTCAGCGGGTCTTGGGAGTAACCGTGCCATCCAGATGTCCGGCGGCCTGGCCTGGGGGCGCCGCTCGCCAGGGACACCTTGGCAGACGGCGGCTTCGTGGCCCAGCCAAGATTTTTGGGAAACCAAAAATGTCCTGTTTCTTTTGTGGATCCGTCGGCTTGTTAGCGATCTCTATTCTTTCACCAACCGCCAAGATTTTGCTCGGGAAATTCAGTTCAATACGGCTCTCCTGGCACCACAAGTTGCGCCCCGTTTTGTGGGACGGGACTTCCCAGCTGCCACAGGGCCTCTGCCGCTCTTCTTCCTAGCCTCCTCATCTTGGTTGGTGCCCGCTTAATCTACTGGATCCCTCTCTGATGTACAACCTGACGGTTGGTGCCCGCTTTGACCAACTGCCCCCTTAATCTACTGGATCCCTCTCTGATGTACAACCTGCTGGTTGGTGCCTGTTTTGACCAACTGCCCCATTAATCTACTGGATCTCTCTCTGATGTACAATCTGCTGGTTGGTGCCCGCTTTGACCAACTGCCTCCTTAATCTACTGGATCTGTCTCTGATGTACAATCTGCTGGTTGGTGCCCGCTTTGACCAACTGCCTCCTTAATCTACTGGATCCCACTCTGATGTACAACTTGCCGGTTGGTGCTTGCTTTGAGCAACTGCTTCCTTAATCTACTGGATCCCTCTCTGATGTACAGTCTGCTGGTCGGTGCCCGCTTTGACCAACTGCCCCCTTAATCTACTGGATCCCTCTCTGATGTACAATCTGCTGGTTGGTGCCCGCTTTGACCAATTGCCCCCTTAATCTACTGGATTCTGTTCTGATGTACAATTTGTTAGTTGGTGCCCGCTTGACCAACTGCCTCCTTAATCTACTGGATCACGCTCTGATGTACAACCTGCTGGTTGGTGCTTGCTTTGACCAACTGGCTCCTTAATCTACTGGCTCCGTCTCTGACGTACAACCTGCCGGTTGGTGCCCGATTTGACCCACTGCCTCTTTAATCTACTGGATCCTTCTGCTGTATAGTTGGTGCCTGCTTTGACCCACCGGCTCCTGAATCTACTCCTTCCCTCTGTCCTGTACAATCTGCCGGTTGGTGCCCGCTTTGACCAATTCCCTCCTTGGTCTATCTGATCCTCCTGCTGTACAGTTGGTGCCCGCTTTGTCCCAGCGCCTCCTTTAATCTACTCGGTCCCTCTGTGCCGTACAACATGGCGGTTGGTACCCGCTTTGACCCATCGCCTCCTTGGCATACTTGGTCCCTCTCTGCGGTACAATGGGTCCCTCCTCTTCGTCGGCCGGATGACAGCTGATGTTCTGGGCGGTGATGATGACGATGCTGATCACGATGACGCTGGCCCCTGTGATGTCAAAGGGCGTGACGGCCTCCCGTAGAACATAGTACTGGACGACCAGTGTCACCACCACTTCGGAGTGCAAGACGGCGCACACCAACGCCGGGTGCGCCTTCGTGACGGCATAGCTGGCGCACAAGAAGGAGAACAAGGCCAGGATGCTGATGGACGCCACGTACATCCAGGAGTAATGATCGAGCGGCAACACCGGTTCCTGGAAGAGGAACATCATCGGGAAGCAAAAAAGGGTCCCCACCACACCAAAGAGGAACGCCACAGTCACCAGCTTAGTCGGGAAGTCCAGCGTTCGGAAAATGACCAGCCCCAAGGCCAACGCCACACCTCCCAAGCAGGCCAAGGCGTAGCCGAACGTGTCGTAGATCTGGGTGCTTTTGTCCAAACTCAACAGGTCTGGCACCACCATGATGAGCAAGCCCAGCGCGTTGCCCACCAGCCCGACCCAATCGTAGCCAGTCAGCCGGGTGTTCTCGATACAGAAGGCCAGCAGGACGGAGGAGATGGTCGAGGAGCCCTTGCGCACGGTGGCCGCGTTGCCGCTGGGCACCATCATGAAGGAGCTGTAGGCGCAGCCGATGGAGATGACGTTGACCAAGGCGTGGAACAGGGTACGCTGACGTACCTCCGGAGGCCCGAAACACAGCACCTTCTGGTAGCACAGGTACCCGGCGAAGAGCAGGTGGAGACAGCAGCGGAAGAACAGGATCTCCAGCGGTGGCATCCCTGAAGCCTCGTTGACGATGCGGGTTAAGGGGGCCACAAAGCCGGCGGGCACGCCGCCCCCAAACAGGGCCACCAGCAGCCCTTTCATGGTCTCGGAGAGGCGGTAACGATGCCAGGCGGGGCGGTGAGGAAGTGGGGCCGGAGAGCAGGGCGGCGGGGAGAAGCGCAAGAGATCGGACACCGTCCAAGTGGCTTTCCCGGAGGGTCCCGGGTCCGAGGCCATGGGGGGCATCTCTGCGGAGCGATGGGCTCCGGGGCCCTTCCAGAACGGGAACCCAGCCTGCAGGAGAAGGAAGAAGACACTGGAGGTTTTGAAGAAGAGATCGTACACAATTGTCGGAAATGGTATAAGGTCTTTTGTTTGCGCGAGGGTTGGACTAGAACAGGGGTCAGCAACCTGCGGCTCCGGAGCCACATGCGGCTCTTTGGGCCCTCTGCTGTGGCTCACTGTCACGTGATCCCACCACTGGCTGGTGCCGCCCCTCGCCCTCCGCTCCCAGTCACTCCTCGCCTGGCCTGAGAAGATAAGGGTGATGGTGGGGGATGAAGAAGCGGCCAGGGCAGAGACAGAGAGATAGAGAGAGAGAGGGAGAGAGAGAGACATAGAGAGATACAGAGAGAGAGGGAGAGAGGGAGGGAGGGGAGAGAGAGAGATGTCAAAAGGATTTTGTGGTTCCCGGTGTTTTTTAACAACTGGTTCTCTGCCCTAATGACCAGCTGGGTAGGTGTGGCTAGGGGAAGGTCATGTGACTGGTGGAAGTGAGTGACATCGAGTTGGCCACGCCCACCCAGGTTTTGTGGCTCCCGGTGTTTTCTTTTCTGTGGGAAACGGGTCCAAATGGCTCTTTTGAGTATTTCAGGCTGTAGACCCCTGGACTTGAAGACCTTCGAGGCCATCTTGACTTTCACACTTACAACTGTTGCAACATCCCCACGGTCACGGGATCAAAATTCGCACACCTCTCAACTGACTCGTATTTATGACGGTCGCAGCGTCCCGGGGTCGTGTGATCCCGTTTTGCGACCTTCTGACCAGCAAAGGCAATGGGGAGGCCCAGATTCACTTAGTATTACTAAGTCAACAACTGCAGTGATTCACTTAACAACTCTGGCATTTTTCTAATGAATGACATTTTCTAATCAATTGCACTTTGTAGTCAATGACATTTTTCTAATCAATTACGCTGTATAGTCAATGATATTTTTCTAATCACATTTTCTAGTCAGTGACATTTTTCTAATCAATTACATTTTCTAGTCAGTGACATTTTTCTAATCAATTACATTTTCTAGTCAGTGACATTTTTCTAATCAATTACATTTCTAGTCAATGACATGTTTCTAATCAATTACGCTTTCTAGTCAATGACATTTTCCTAATCAATTACATTTCTAGTCAGTGACATTTTTCTAATCAATTGCACTTTCTAGTCAATGACATTTTTCTAATCAATTACGCTTTCTAGTCAATGACATTTTCCTAATCAATTACATTTCTAGTCAGTGACATTTTTCTAATCAATTACATTTCTAGTCAATGACATGTTTCTAATCAATTACGTTTTCTAGTCAATGACATTTTTCTAATCAATTACGCTTTCTAGTCAATGATATTTTTCTAATCAATTACATTTCTAGTCAATGACATTTTTCTAATCAATTACGCTTTCTAGTCAATGACATTTTCCTAATCAATTACATTTCTAGTCAATGACATTTTTCTAATCAATTACATTTCTAGTCAGTGACATTTTTCTAATCAATTGCACTTTGTAATCAATGACATTTTTCTAATCAATTACGCTTTCTAGTCAATGACATTTTTCTAATCAATTACGTTTTCTAGTCAATGACATTTTTCTAATCAATTACATTTCTAGTCAGTGACATTTTTCTAATCAATTGCACTTTGTAGTCAATGACATTTTTCTAATCAATTACGCTTTCTAGTCAATGACATTTTTCTAATCAATTACGCTTTCTAGTCAATGACATTTTTCTAGCCGATGTTTGCTGTTCCGAGTTTTCTGCTCCTGCTATGGGAGGAAAGAACTGATTTCCCTGAGGACTAGAAACTTGGCATTCTTTTTGAAAGCCAGCCAGGGTTCCCAGCGTAGCGAGAAAGTGACCAGCTAACCAAGGCAGCGCACGGCCAGGATACGATACAATCTGGGTGTCACTTTCCATCCTATCACTCCTGTCTCCCTACAGCCTGTGCCACATTTTTTTTCCCTCTTAAACGAGTTAAAGATAAACCAACATTCGTAGTGTATCTCAGCCTGTCTTTGGAAGTGTGGTTGTTTTTTTTTAAATCCGTGTGAATTCAGGCTTTTACAGGACATGCAGGTTAAATGGTGGAGAAGGGGGATTCTGGAGAGCGAGGGGCATGGGGAGGGGGAAGGAAGACCCCCTACCTTGGGGGAAGGGGGGGGACAGACCCACCTTGGCCCAGCAGCCCCTCCTCGCCCACCAAATGGGGACACACACTTCAAGCGCACACTGGCCTGGTTCTCTGAGCCAGGAAAGCATTGTGAGGTCATTGCGCATTCCCTGTGACCTCAGACCCTCTAAGAGAATGGCAAGAGTTGGAAGGGTCCTCGGAGGTCTTCTAGTCCAACCCCCTACTCAAGCAGAAGACACTACGCCCATTCCATTCCATTCTGGACCAATCCAATCTCTTTGGAAAAACCTCCAGTGTTGACGAGCCCCCCACAACTTGGGGGGCCCCCCAAGAGCCTTGGTAGTACAGTGGTCTAAGGCACCCTGTTATTAAGCTGCCCGCAATTACTGCAGGTTCGAATCTCGCCAAGGCTCAAGGTTGACTCAGCCTTCCATCCTTTCTAAGGTAGGTAAATTGAGGACCCAGATTGTGGGGGCAATAAGCTGACTTTGTATAAATATACAAAAGTATGAAGGCTATTGCTTAACGCACTGTAAGCCGCCCTGAGTCTCCGGAGAAGGGCGGCATATAAATCAAATTAAAAAAAAAAAACAACTTCTGGTGGCAAGGTGTTCCACAGGCTAATTGTTCTCCCTGGCGGGAGATTTCTAACCTTCGTGGTTAGGTTGCTTTCTCTCCTTGATCAGCTGTTGACGGGGAGGAGGCCCCCACCTTGCCCGACAGCCAGCTAGTCCGAGACCCCCCCAGGGTTGCCGCCCCCCCAGGGTGGCTCTCGGCAGCTGGCACCCCCCCCCAGGGGGTGATAATCCCCCCCCCACTTGCATGATGCTCAGCCTCCCCCCCTTTCTAGAACCGAACCTCGACAGCCCGCGGAGAGGCCCTGCTCTGCAGGTGCCCCCCCTGGCATGGTCCATGGGGCAGACCCCGCACGGGGATGCATTCACACGGGCACAACCGAAGCTTCTGGGCAAGACCACTATCAGCCACCCTTGTGTTTGTGTCTGTGTGTCAATTTGTGCGTAATCCCTCGCTCCCATCCCTGGGGAAATCCAAATTTACTACCGGTTCTGTGGGCGTGGCTTGGTGGGCATGGCAGGGGAAGGATACTGCAAAATCTCCATTCCCATCCCACTCCTCCTCTCCCCCGCTTCTCCTTTCCACTCTTCCTTCTCCTCTTCCCCTCCTCCTCCTGTCCTTCCACTTCCTCCTCTTCTTCCTCTTTGTCTTCCTCTCTTCCCGCTCCTCCTCTTCCCCTTTCGCCTTCTGTCCTCCCGCTCTTCCCCCCTCCCTGTCTTCCTCCTCCTCTTGTCCCCCACTCATCTTCCTCCTCCTCCCCGTTCCTCTTCCTTTGTCCTCTTCCTCTCTTCCCCTTCCTCCTCCTTTCCCCCTCCCCGTCTTCCTCCCCCTTTTCTCCTTCCTCTTCTCCCACTCTTTTCCACTCTTTGCCCCTCCTCCTCTTCCTCCTCCTCTCTTTCCTCTTCCCTCTTCATCCTCTTCCTCCCCCTCGCCTTCCTCCTTTTCTCCCTCCTCTTGTCTTCCTGCTCTTTCCCACCCTTTGTCCCCTCCCTCCCCTCTCCTCCTCCTCTTCCTCTTCTTCCCTCCCTCCTCCTCTCCCTTCTCTTCCTCTTTGCCTTCTTCCTCCCCCTCCCTGTCTTCCTCCTCCTTCTCTCCCTCCTCTTCCTCTTTGTCCCCTTCCTCCTTTTCCCCTGTCTTCCTCCTCCTTCTCTCCTTTCTCCTCTTCCCTCCTCTTCCTCTTTGTCTTCTTCCTCCTTTTCCCGTCTTCCTCCTCCTTCTCTCCTTTCTCCTTCTCCTCCTCCCACTCTTCCCCACTCTTTGCTCCCTCCTCCTCTTTCCCCCTCCTCCTCCTCTTCCTCTTTTCCCCCCTCCTCTCCCTCCTCCTCCTCTTTCCCCCTCCCCCTCCTCTTCCTCTTTTCCCTTCTCTCCCTCCTCTTCCTCTTTGTCCCCTCCCTCCTCCTCCCTGTCTTCCTCCTCCTCCTCTCCTTTCTCCTTCTTGTCCTCCCAGTCTTTGCTCCCTCCTCCTCTTCCCCCTCCCTTCCCCCTCCCCCTCCTCTTCCTCCTTGTCCTCTCCCTCCTCCTCCTCTTTCCCCCTCCCCCTCCTCTCCCTCCTCTTCCTCTTTGTCCCCTCCCTCCTCCTCCCCGTCTTCCTCCTCCTTCTCTCCTTTCTCCTTCTTGTTCTCCCAGTCCTTGCTCCCTCCTCCTCTTCCCCCTCCCTTCCCCCTCCTCTTCCTCCTCTTCCCCCGTCCTCTTCCTCTTCCTCTTTGTCCTCTTCCTCTGTTCCCCCTCCTCCTCTCCTTCCTCCTCCTCTTCCCTCCCCCTCCTCTCCCTCCTCTTCCTCTTTATCCCCTCCCTCCTCCTCCCCGTCTTCCTCCTCCTCCTCTCCTTTCTCCTTCTCCTCCTCCCAGCCTTTGCTCCCTCCTCCTCCTCTTCCTCCTTGTCCTCTCCCTCCTTCTCCTCCTCTTTTCCCCCTCCTCTCCCTCCTCTCCCTCTTTGTCCCCTCCCTCCTCCTCCCCGTCTTCCTCCTCCTCCTCTTTTGTCCCCTTCCTCCTTTCCTCCCCCCCCCGTCTTCCTCCTCTTCCCCATCCGCCGTGCACGAGCCGAGGCGCGTGCCCGGCGGTGGCCCGGGTAGGGGGGGCTTCTTTGGGGGGGAAATGCGTGTGCGCGTGCGCGTGGGGTGGTTTCCCCCCCCCTGGCTGGGCCGGGGGAGGGGGGGGTCGTCCGGGGGGGATGACGTCAGAGGGGGCGGTGGCGGTGGCGGCGGCGAGACGGGGCGGGGGGAGCTTCGCCCGTGCCAGGCAGGCAGGCAGGCAGGCAGGAGGACGGACGGGCGGGCAGCAGCAGCGGCGGCGGCGGCGGAGGCATCAGCATGCCCGGCGGGGCGAGCCGCCTCCATCTTGCGCTGCCCCCGGACGGAGGCAGCCAGGTGAGCCAGGAAGACCCCCACCCCAAAAAAAGACCCCCCCCACACTTTCCCCCCCTCCCCTCCCCCTTCGCCAGCTGCGCAGTTGCCCCGCAGGCGCCGCCAACTTCCCCCCCACCCCGGGCATTGGGGGGAGGGGAGGGGGGGCGAGGGGGCGGGGCTGCTTGGGGGGAGGGGAGGGGGGAGGGGAGCAGCTGCGGCTCTTTCCTTCCGCCCCTTCGGCCCCTTGAAGAAGCGCCGCGGCCGGAAAGTCGGTCCGGAAAGAAGGCAGGGGGGAGGGGGGGGATGGAGAGGGAAGAGTTTCTGCCCCCCCCTTTTTTTCTCTCTCTCTTTTCTTTCTTTTTTCCTTCCTTTCCTTTCCCTCTCCTTCCTTCCTTCTTTCCTTCCCCCTCTTTCTTTCCCTTCGTTCCTTCCTTCTTTCCTTCTCTCTTTCCCTTCCTTTCCTTTCCTTTCCTTCTTTCCTTCCTACTTTCCTTCTCTTTCCCCTTTCCTTCCTTCTCTCTTTTCCTTCCTTTCCTTTCCCTCTCCTTCCTTCCTTCCTTTCTCCCCCTCTCCTTCTTTCCTTCTCTCCTTCCCTTCCTTCATCCTTCTTTTCCTCTCTCCTTCCCTTCCTTCCTACTTCCCTTCCTTCCTTTCTAATTTCTTTCTCTCTTTCCCTTCCTGCCTTTCTTTTCCCTCTCTTTCCTTCTTTTCTTCCTACTTTCCTTCCCTTTCCCTTCCTTCCTTCCTTCCCTTTCCTTTCTTCTTCCTTCCCCTTCCCTTCCTTCCTACTTTCCTTCCCTCTGTTTCCTTCCTTCCTTCTTCCTTCCTTTTCCTTCCCCCTCTTTCCTTCCTACTTTCCTTCTCTCTCTTTCCCTTCCTTCCTTCTTTCCTTCTCTCTTTCCCTTCCTTCCCTCCCTTCCCCCTCTTTCCTTCCTACTATCCTTTCCTTCCTTCTTCCTTCCCTTCCCTTTCTTTCCTTCCTACTTCCTTCTCTCTCTTTCCCTTCCTTCCTTTCTACTTTCCTTCCGTCTGTTTCCTTCCTTTCTTCTTCCCTCCCTTTCCTTCCCCCTCTTTCCTTCTCTCTCTTTCCCTTTCTGCCTTCCTCTTCCTTCCTTCCTTTTCCTTCCCCCTCTTTCCTTCCTACTTTCCTTCCCTCTCTTTCCCTTCCTTCCTTCCTCCTTTCCTTCTTTCCTTCTCTCTTTCCCTTCCTGCCTTTCCTTTCCCTCTCCTTCCTTCTTTCCTTCCTACTTCCTTCTCTTCCCCCTTTCCTTCCTTTCTACTTTCCTTCCCTTTCCTTCCCCCTCTTTCCTTCTCTCTTTCCCTTCCTTCCCTTTTCTTTCCTTCCTTCCCTTTCCCTTCCTTCCTTTCTAATTTCCTTCTCTCTTTCCCTTCCTGCCTTTCCTTTCTTTTCCATCTCCTTCCTTGCTTCCTTCCTCCTATCCTTTCCTTCCTTCCTTCTTCCTTTCCTTCCTACTTCTTTCTCTTCCCCCTTTCCTTCCTTTCTACTTTTCTTCCCTCCCTTTCCTTCCCCCTCTTTCCTTCCCTCTCTTTCCCTTCCTACCCTTTCCCTTCCTTCCTTTCTAATTTCCTTCTCTCTTTCCCTTTCCTTCCCTATCTTTCCTTCCTTCCTTCCCTCCTTCCCAAACAACCCCAAGTTAAACCCTCCCCTGTGTGTGTGTGCGTGTGTCTCATCTTCTAAAGATCATAACTGCCCCCCCCCACAAAAAAACCACCAGTACCACCACCCCCCTCCCCATCTCACAGAATGATCCCAGGTGCCCAGCCTCCTGGCCCACCCGGCAACCTCTCCGCTTGCCCGACTCACGATGTGGCCTTCGCCCTCGCTCTCCCTCCCTCCCTGCGATGCCCTCTTCCCCTGCCTCGGATGGATAGCAATTTAGGCAAGCACGACACCATCACCAGGTGAGGACGGGGAAGGGGGGGGGCTTTCCTGCTGTGCCCGCTGGGTACGGGAGTCCCCCCCCTCCACATTCCCACCCGGCCTCGGTCCTCCGAACTGCTCTGTGCCAAGGAAGACAATTCGGAGGGGGGGGCAGTGCCAGCGTTTCCCACAGGTGGTGGTCCCAGGAAGCCCCTTGAATGTGGCAGAAGACCCTCCCCCACGTGCATCTGTCCCACCCCCTCCCTCCCTCCCTCCGCTGACCACTTCTGCAGTTTTGCTTCCTTTCCAGGCCCTGTTTGGTCATCCAGTTGAGCCGGCCTCGGGCAAGGAACCAAAATGGCTTGAGTGTTTGTTTGTTTATTTATTTTTTTTTGCAACCAAATACAAACCAGGTTTGGGAGGAAACCGGTTTCGAAACCTCCCAGTTTTCCAAACCTGGAAGCTTTCGGCCACACACACAAACACACACACACACAATGGCTGGATGTGGGATAGATTTCCTCCCCCCCCCCCACACACACACACACTCCGGCCCGGCCATCTTTTCCAGCCCGACCGTAACCCCGCAGTGCCCGTTCACTGCAACCGGGCCGTTCCTCCTCCTCCTCCTCCTCCTCCTCCTCCTCCTCCTCCTCCTCCTCCTCCTCCTCCTCCTCTTTCCTTCCTTCTCCGCATTTTGCAACTCCCTTCGGCTGCTTCCAATTTTGCTGCGTTGCTCCAAATTTTCCTCCCGGAGAAAAACGCACGGAAAGGGGAGGCCGGAGGGGAAGGGGAGGGGATCTCTCCCCCCCCCCCGGAAAAAAATAAATTCGATAGCCACACCTCCTCTCTCGCTAATTTTTTTTTTTTTTTTTTCTTTTCCCCCTGCATTTTCTGGCACTTTTGCATCTCCGCTCTTTGGCAGCCACGATGTGCAACTACACAACATCATCACCGGGCCTTAAATGTTTTTTTTTTCCCCCCCAGTCTTCCCAAATTCCTTTTCTCTTCCTTTTCTTCTTCCTTTTCTTTTTTCTTTTTTCTTTTCTTTTGCTCCTTTCTTCCCTTCCCTGCTCTTCCTTGCTATTTTTCCGCACCTTCCTTTCTTACCTTCCTTCCTTCCCTTTTCTTTCCTTCTTTCCTTCCTTCCTTCCCTTTTCTTTCCTTCCCTCTCTCTTTCTTCCTTCCTTCCTACTTTCCTTCTCTCTCTTCCTTCCTTCCTTCTTTCCTTCTCTCTTTCCCTTCCTGCCTTTCCTTTCCTTCTCTTTCCTTCTTTCCTTCCTACTTTCTTTCTCTCTTTCCCTTCCTTCCATCTTTCCTTCCTACTTTCCTTCTCTCTCTTCCTTCCTTCCTTCTTTCCTTCCTACTTTCCTTCTCTCTTTCCCTTCCTTCTTTCCTTCCTACTTGCCTTCTCTCTCTTCCTTCTTTCCTTCTTTCCTTCCTTCTTTCCTTCTCTCTCCTTCCCTTCCTCCTTGCCTACTCTCTCTTCCTTCCTTCCTTCTTTCTTTCCCTTCCTGCCTTTCCTTGCCCTCTCCTTCCTTCTTTCCTTCCTACTTTCCTTCTCTCTCTTTCCCTTCCTTCCTACTTTCCTTCTCTCTCTTTCCTTTCCTTCCTACTTTCCTTCTCTCTCTTTCCCCTCCTTCCTTCTTTCCTTCCTCCTTTCCTTCTCTCCCTCCCTCCCTTCCCTCTTTCCTTCTCTCTTTCCCTTCCTGCCTTTCCTTTCCCTCTCCTTCCTTCTTTCCTTCCTACTTTCCTTCCCTCTCTTTCCCTTCCTTCCTTCCTTGTGCTTACACAAACATCCAAGCACACCCATCGCTGGAGGGCCCCTTGCAAATGCAGGACTGGAGTGTTTGTGTGTGTGGGTGTGTTTCGGTGTGGACATGGCGAGCCACAACACACAACCCTGTCACGGATGCTAAAGCTGTTGTTTTCCTCTTCTTGGCACGCGTGTTTCCGTTGTCTCTAAACATGGCTGGCGGGGAAGGGAGAAACGTGTCCGGTTGCGTAACTTGGAGGCAGGTGTGAGTAAAGGTAACCCTCGACTTACAAAACCACAACTGAGCACAATTGAGCCTGCAAAAGTCGCAGCTGGGAAAAACGGCCGTAAGCCCCTCTTTTCTCAGCCCCGTTGTAACTTTGAACGGTCCCTAAAACGAACGGTTGTAAGACAGGGATTGCCTGACTTACAACCACAACTGAGCGCAACATTTCTGTCGTTAAGCGAGACATTTGTTTTAGGAGAGTTTTGCCCCGTTCTAACTCCTTTCTTCCCACCGTTGTTAAGTGAATCTGATTCCCCCCTCCCCCCTCATTTGACTTGGCTTATAAAAAGGTCACAAAAGGGGATCGTGTGACCCCGGGATAAGGCAACTGTCGTAAGTACGAATCGGTTGCCAAGCCTCTGAATTTTGATCGGCAAAGGTCGTAACTCTGAAAAACGGTCGTAAATTCCTTTTTTTCAGCGCCGTTGTAACTTCAAGCGGTCACTAAACGAACCGTTGTAAGTTGAGGACTGCTTGTTCGGGCAATCCTCACAACTAAGCTGAGCCCAACATTTCCGCTGTTAAAGTGAGACATTGGTTCAGTGAGTTTCGCCTCGTTTTACGACCTTCGTTGCCACCGTTGTTAAGTGAATCACCACGGTTTTTAAGTTAGCAACACGGTTTGTTGTTAAGTGTTGTTAAGTGAAACCAATAATATCTTAACCAATTGTTTATTTATTTATTTTATTTATTTTGTCACATTTCTATGCCGCCCAACTCCCAAGGGACTCTTAAAATATTAACTCAGTTGTTAAGTGACTCTTGCTTCTCCGTCAACTTTGCTCTGTCACAAGGTCGCAAAAAAATGTGACCGTCATAAATACGAGTCGGATGCCAAGCCTCCGAATTTTGATGACCCTGACCACGGGGACGCTACGACGGTCGTAAGGGGTGAAAAATGGTCCTAAGTCATATTTTTTTCCCCCCAGCGCCGTCGTAACTTCGAACGGTCGCTAAACGAACCGACGTAAGTCGAGGGTTACCTGTACAGCTGCCGTCGCGCACCGATTCGGAGACGTGGCATTGGCATCTGGTGATATTTTTTTTAAAAAGACGTCGTGACTCAAGAAACATTGCGGCGAAGCGGCGGGAGGTGCTATGGATTTGGTACGGCAAGGTGCGAGATTCACGGTGTGTGTTGTCTTAAGGCGTTGGGAGTTGCGGCAGGGGGAGACAATTTTGTGTGTGTCGTCCCCCGTTCCCCCCCCAGGTGTGTGTGTGTAGCTTTCCTTACAGATTCAGGCCTGTTTTTAACAGCAACGTGGCACCGGCGTTTTGCACAAGCACCGGAGGACGACTTACTGTGTGTTACGATTGTGTGTTTCTCCGGTTTGCACAACTGCCTTAAAGTTCGGACGAGGGGGAGAGTTTGCAACAGGGGGTGTTCATTACACACACACACACACACACACACACACACACACATCCCTCTCCCCTGAATCGGACGGAACTCGGGAAAACTGTAATGCATTCATCAAAACCCGTCTCGTCTTTCGGTCTCTCTGCAGCCGGAACTCCTGGCTGGGAGAATGGCACATCCGGCCCCCTCCCTCCCCCAATCTGGTGCCCTTCCAGAGGTGTGGGCATCGGGCCCCTGAATCCCAGGGCCCCTGGCCTGCGCGGTGTACCAAAGCCGAACCTAATAGCCGTGACCCATTTTTCAAAGGAGGCGGCCTATAGGCCTGGCTGGCGTCGTCTCCCACATGCAAACGGCTGGAAACTTTATAAAAATATGCGACGGTAGAAGTAGAAATAACGTCGTGAGTTCCCTCCCGTGTAGTGTTGTATTAGTGAAAGTTGTGAGCGCTTCATCGCCGGAGGTTTTTAAGAAAAGACTGGGCAGCCAACCTGTCTGAAACGGTATAGGGCAGTGAGAAAGCCTCTGGAGCCTGGGGAGGGCAGAGGGTAATCTTTTTGCCGTCGTGTGCCAAAAGCAGAGGGACATGGGGGGGTGTCGCAGGTGTGCGTGCCCACATCCATAATTCAATGCCCCCCCCCCCCCTGCGCTCCCTCCGCTTTTGGCACTTGACGGCAAAAAGGTTTATCGGTGGGCCCGGCAAGCCCATTTTTCGCCCTCCCCAGGCTCGAGAGGCTTTCTTGGACACTGGGGAGGGCAAAAACAGCCTTCCCCACCCATTCCAGAGGCCCCTCCGGAGGCCAGAAACAGCCCATTTTCCGACTTCCGGTGGGCCCGGAAGGCCCGAAAATCAGCTGGTCAGCGCGCGCATGTGCACTGGAGCTGAGCTAGGGCAATGCTCACGTGCCACAGATATGGCTCGACGTGCCACCTGTGACAGGCATCCCATAGGTTCGCCATCACGGGTATAGGGCTTCCTGCCTAAGCAGAAGGTTGGACTAGAAGACCTCCAAGGTCCCAAGACTTCCATCTCTTGTTACTCTGTTATTCTATAATCCCAGATCAATTCACCAGCGGAACAGCTCGCCACCGGAATTTGTGGTTGCTCTGGATGTTTTTTAAGAAGAGGCTGGATATAGGGGGTTGGACTAGAAGACCTCCCAGGTCCCGTCCAGCTCTATTCCGATTGATTGATTGATTGATTGATACAGCCAAGGGGAGAAAAAAAAATAAGCATGACAGATACGGTAGCCCTCGTCTTAATGACGGCAGTCGAGCCCGAAATTTATGTTGCTGAGTGAAACATTTTGTTCAAGAGAGCCTTACGACATTTCTCGACAGGTTTGTTAAAGGAATCGCTGCGATCGTTCGGTTAGGTTTGCGATGCGAATCCGGCCTTCCCCCGTGCGACTTTTACTCGTCGGAAGGTCGCCAAAGGAGAGCTGCGACGGCTATAACGCTCCCGTCAGTTGTCAAAAGAGCTTGAATTTCGATCGTGCGACCCACGCGGCTCGTAAGTGTGTAAAAACGGTCGTCACTTTTTTTTTCCAATCCTTGAATGTCACTGGATGAACGAGAGGACTGCCTGTAATACACACCTGGAATATTCTACAGTCCAGTTTTGGTCCCCACGTTACAAAAAAACAAACCGTTGAGACTTTTGGAAAAAGTGCAGAGAAGAGCAACGAAGAAGATCGAAGGCCCGGAGACGAAAACATACGAAGAACGGTTGCAGGATTTGTGTATGAAAAGAAGGACTAGGGAGGACATGATAGCATCCTCCCAGTATTTGAGGGGCTGCCCCAAAGGAGAGGAAGGGGTCCACCTATTCTCCAAAGCCCCTGAAGGCAGGACGAGAAGCAACGGATGGAAACGAATCAAGGAGAGAAGCAACTGAGAACTAAGCAGAAATTTCCTGACAGTGAGAACAATTATCCAGTGGAACAGCTTGCCACCAGAAGTTGTGGGTGCTCCCATCACTGGAGGGAGACTGGACAGCCATTTGTCTGTGGAATGGTAGGAGGTCTCCTGCTTGGGAAGGGGGCTGGACTAGATGACCTCCAGGGTCCCTTCCCCGCTCTATTCCTATCGATCGATTTGCCAAGAAGGCTTGTTGTGTTTTCCCTGGAGAATTTCCGCCTGGTCCTCGTTCAAGGTTGCTTCGGCCTCTCCCTCCTGCCTTCTCGTTTTTCTTTTTCTTTTTCTTTTTCTTTTTTCTTTTCTTTCCTTTCCTGCCAATTCAGCCCGGCCTCTTCAGCCGCTGGAGAAAGAAGAGAGAGGCTTTTGCAAGGAAAGGTCATCGCGATGGAAAGTTTCCCAGCTGGCGCAGCCGGACAACGAGATCGTTCCTTCGTTTCGTCTCTTTTGGACGTTCTCTGACCTTGGAGATGACGGGGCCCGGCGCAAATTAACTCGAAATTATTATTTATTTATTTTTTTATTGGCGAACCAAATTCAAAGTGGCTGAAAATACAATCCTCGAATGACAGCCCGTCCGTCGAGTGACCGTTCGAAGGTCCAACAGGAGAGGGGGAAAAAAAAGGGACTTTAAATCCGGTTTTTGTATAAACGCTGCATATCCGATGTTAAATAGAAATGTTACTATATTTTACGTATGCATATAAAGTCAATAAAATATTTAAAAATAAAACCGGTTTTTTCACATTTAAATCCGTGGCAGCCATACACACACACACACACACACACACACACACCCCGCGATCATGCCATCCAAATTCAGATGCTCGTATTGACGACGGTCCCGTGATTTGGCGACCTTCGGACGAGCGAAGCCAACGGGGAACGAGAACCGGATTCCCCGCACAAGCGCGCGACCGGCGTGAACGGCTGCGGCGACTCGCTTAACGGCGGGGGAGGGGATGAGGAAGGTCGTAAGACGCGGCGAACGTCCGCTTCCACGTCTCGCTTAAGTCGCGGGAATGTGGTTCGGTCGGGGGTAACTGTATGCTCCCATTGTTTTGGGGGAACGGGGGTTTGCAAAGGAAGGTCTCCAGCACCCCCTGAGAAAGCTAAACCAGGATGCCTGTTGCGTCCTTTCGCCCGCCGGGGGAAACTCGGGCAAGTTATGGCTTGTGCTCAACATGGCTTATTGACGGGTTTCCGGTTTTTTTTTTATTTTCTTCTCCTTCCCTTGGCAACCTCTTGAGTGGGGAGGGGTCCGAGGCCTTCGTTCTCCTCTCAGCCCAGGAATGCAGAGCGACGAGTCCTGCCCGGGTCTGTTTGCATGAAGAAGCGCCTGAAGGGGAATGTCTTATTCAGCGCACACTGCACACAAGCACACAAGCACACGTACACAAAGTCACGCTTTTGTTGTTGTTGTTGTTGGAGCAAAGTTGCGGTGGCGCACCGAGGGTGGGGCAGGCACAATCTACTTCCTGTTCGGCGCTGGCTCTGTGTGTGTGTTTTTTGTTTTTTGTTTTTTTTTTGCAGGAGAGAGTGTGTATTGTTGTGCGTTTAATCCGAGAGGGTGTGTATTGTTGTGCGCTTAAGCCCGGCTGTGGGGAATTCTGGGAGTTGAAAGTCCCACCCCCGGCTTAAAAAAGTTTTCCAACTAAAACATAGGTAGTCCTCGACTTACGACAGCTCGTTTCGTGACCGTATTTACAATGGGGCTGGGAAAAGGGACTTAGGGCCGTTTTTCACACTTAACGACCATTGCGCCCTTTCCCCCCCCGGCCACGTGATCAAAATTTGGACGCTCGGCAAGCGGTTCGTCTTTTTATGACGGCGGCAGTGTCCTGGGGTGATGTGATCTCGTTTTGCGACCTACCGACCAGGTTGGCTTAACAACCACGTTACCAACTTGACAACCATGGGGACTCGCTTAACGACCGTGACAAGAAAGGTCATAAAATGGGGCATAGCTCACCTAACAAATGTTTCTCTCGGCAACAGAAATTGCGGGCTCCATTGAGATTGTAAGCCAAGGACTACCCGTGGAATGTAGGATAGGATAGGATAGAAATTTAGAATAGAATAGAATAGGAATAGAAATAGAAATAAAATTAGAATTAGAATAGAGAATAGAATAGAAAACATAGAAGAGAAAAGAAGAGAAGAGAATTCAGAATTAGAATAAATTAGAATAGAATAGAATTCAGAATTAGAATTAGAATAGAAATAGAATAGAATAGAAAACATGGAATGGAATGGAATGGAATGGAATGGGATAGAATAGAATAGAATAGAATAGAACAGAACAGAACAGAACAGAACAGAACAGAACAGAACAGAACAGAACAGAGGTCTTCTAGCCCAACCCTCTGCTTAGGCACGAAACCCAATACCATTTCAGACAAATGTCCAATCTCTTCTTTAGAAAAATCACTCCCTTTATTTCCTCTCCCCCCCCCCCCCCCGGCTTGTTTCCGAAACACCAGGAACAACATGACACCATAATAACCGACTTAGCCAATAATGCATTTCGTCTGGTGGGGGGAAAAAAAAACCCCGCGGCATTTCCATTATCTATTCTATATATATTTATATTTTCCTCTCCTGGTATCCATTCGTGCTTCGTTCGGGGGTCTTCTTTGATCGTTCCCTAATTTGGGCCACCATCCTGATGGTTTTTCGGGTTGTTTTTTTGTGTGTGTGTTTATGTGGCTTTCAGGATGCTTTGGAGGCCGGAAACACACACACACAAAAGACACACACACACACACACACAAACACTAGAGTGACAACCTGGCGTTGTTTTCTGGTTAATGATTTGCAAAGCTTTGGCTAATCCTTTATCCCTGCCCGACTGGAAAGGACGCCGGCTTCCTTTGAGGCTCCTCATTAGATTAGGGTTGGGATCTGCTGTTTTCGGGAGCGACGGGAACAAGCCAGGATAGCCGTTCACACCGACACGCACCGCACACACACAACATCTGGGTGTTGCATTCTTTGCTCGCTTGCAAAACTGGGTATCCGGGCCTCGGTCGTCTTGCATTATTAATCCGATTCTTTTTTTTTACACCGCGCTTCCCCAACGTTGCCCCCGATGCACTTCTGTGTGCATGTCCTTTTGCAACTCCTCATCCTGACGTCACCACTGCACCAAGCTGGGTCCAAGACCGCTAAACCCTGAATGTTGGCTAGTCTCAGATCCAGCTGCTGGGCCTTGATTGCGCGAAGGTGGTTTTTTTTGGGACGGGTGTGCTTCAAAAGGCACAAAAGCTAATTTTCTCTTGTGCATGCATCCTGTGATTTTTTTTGGCCTAGGCCTGGGCCTGTTTTTTTTTTTAAAAAAAGAATTGACAGTTGGAAGGGGTCTTGGAGGTCTTGTAGTCCCACCTCCTGCTTAAGCAGGAAACTTGATACAGGTACCGTGTTTCCCCGAAAATAAGACCCTGTCTTATATATATATTTTTGAACCCTGAAATAAGCGCTTGGCCTTATTGCCATGCGCTCAAAAGCCCGATTGGGCTTATTATCAGGAAAAGTCTTAATTTGGGGAAAACAAGGTAGATAGAGATACATATATGGATAATAGATAGACAGACAGACAGACAGATGATATGGATGGATAGATGGATGGATGGATGGGTAGATAGATAGACATATGGATGATAGACAGAGAGAAAGATAATAGACAGATGGATGGATGATAGACTGACAGATAGATAGTCCAAAAGAGAGAAAGATGATAGATGATAGATAGGTAGATGGATGGATGGATGGATGGATGGATGGATGGATGGATGGATGGATAGATAGATAGATAGATAGATAGATAGATAGATAGAAAGAAAGAAAGAAAGAAAGAAAGAAAGAAAGAGAAAGAAAGACAGAAAGACAGAAAGACAGACATGGATGATAGACAGAAAGATAATATAGATGGATGGATGATAGACCGACAGATAGTTAGTCCAAAAGAGAGAAAGATGATAGACAGATGATAGATGGGTAGATGGATGGATGGATGGATCTATTGATAGATAGAAAGAAAGAAAGAAGAAGCCAAAGATAATTTAATTTCGTTTTAATGTATTTTGTATAGTGTGTTTTTAATTTTGGCTGTTCACCACCCCGAGTCCTTCAGGAGAGGGGGCGGTATAAAAATTTAATAAATAAATAAATAAGAAAGAACGATAGAGATAGATAGATGATAGATAGATAGATAGATAGATAGATAGATAGATAGATAGATAGATAGAAGGATGGATGGATGGATGGATGGATGATAGGTAGATAGAGACAGACAGATAATAGATAGATAGATAGATGATAGATAGATAGAAGGATGGATGGATGGGTGGATGATAGGTAGATAGAGACAGACAGATGATAGATAGATAGATAGATAGATAGATAGATAGATAGATAGATAGATACCCTGTTTCTCCCAAAATAAGACCTCCCCTGATAATAAGCCCAATCAGGCTTTTGAGCACATGGCAATAAGGCCAGGTGCTTATTTCAGGGTTCAAAAAAATATAAGACAGGGTCTTATTTTAGGGAAAACACGGTAGATATGGATGGATGGATGGATGGATGGATGGATGGATGGATGGATAGATAGATGATAGATAGATAGATAGATAGATAGATAGATAGATAGATAGAGAAAGATAGTTACCGTTTCCCCGATGCGCTCCAAAGCCCGATTGGGCTTATTATCAGGGGACGTCTTATTTTGGGGGAAACAGGGTAGTCCTTCACTTACGGCCACAATTTCTGGGCCAAAATTTCTGTTGTTCGGGAGACGTACGTTAAGTGATTTTTGGCCTACCTATTTTATATCCTTTCTGTGCCAGAGTTGTTAAGTGAATCACCGCAGTTAACAAATTAGTATCCCGGTCGTTAAGTGAATCTGGCTTCCCCGTTGACTTTGCTTGTCAGAAGGCCACAAAAGGGGGATCAAGTGACATTGCAACCGTCATAAATATGAGTCGATGGCCAAGAATGCGGGGGGGGAGGGGAGGGAATGCTACAAACGTCGTAACGGTGAGAAACGGTCGTAAGTCCCTTTCTTTTCAGTGCCGTCGGAACTTTGAATGGTCACTCAGTGAAGTGTTGTAAGTGGAGGACGACCTGCCACACTTCCGACAAATGGTTGCCCAATCTCTTCTTAAAAACTTCCAGTTCTGGTGGCAAGTCGTTCCACTGGTGAATTGTTCTCACTGTTAGGAAATTCCTCTCTTCCTTTTAGGTTGCTTCTCTCTTTGATGAATAGAAGAAGAAGTAGAAATAGGAACAGAAAGAGAAATAGAAATAGAAATAATAGAAATAGAATAAGAGATTCTTCAGTTCTTCTTTTTTTCCCATCGTCTCATCAAGCTCATTCCATGTGGAAAAGCCAAGCGGCTGAATGCCGTTACGGATGGCACGGAGGGCTGACCCACATTTTCCAATTTTCATCCGTTTCCCATGGAGGCGAAGCACATTTTCCTTCCGTTTATATTCGCCTCCTAAGCTTCTACAGGCGGTCCTCGTCTTACGACCAGAACCGAGCCCCAAAATTTCTCTCGCTAACTTTAAGACGGTTCTTCCGTGAGTTTTGCTTCAGTTTCACGACCTTTCTGTGCCACTGTCGTTAAGCGAGGCGATTGCGAAGCGAGTCGCTCGGTCGTTAACCGAATCGGGTTTGGCTGGTCGGAAGGTGGAACCGTCCCAAATTACAGGTCACGACAGTTCACTTAGTGACCGTTTGAAGTGACAACGGCACCGAAAAAAGTGACTTACGACCATTTTTCACACTTAACGATCATTGCAGCATCTCCGTTTAGCAAACTGACTCATATTGATGACGGTTGCAGCGTCCCCAGGTCACGTGATCCCGTTTTGCAACCTTCTGAGAAGCCAAGGAGCTAGATTCACTTAATGACGGTGTTAACTAATATAACAACAGTGGCAAGAAAGGTCGTAAAACGGGGCTTAACCAATGTCTCACTTAGCCATGGATGTTTTGGGTTTTGAAGAACATTTTCAAATCCTGTTTTTCCGGGGTTCCTAACGCTTTTGGTCTAGACCGGATATAGAGGAGAGAAATCCTAATATTATTTTTAGTGCTTGGATGTTGGCACCCTTGGCGTTTCACAGCTTCCGGGCTTGTGAATCCAGTGGCATTCCTCGCTAACGTTTCGGGAGGGGGAAAAGGAGGTTTAAAAAAATAGAAGCCTTTTTCTATTTTTGAAGCGACGATCTTTTCACAAAGAATTTCTCCAGCTTGGCAACTTGGGACGAAGGGCGGACTTCAACTCCCAGAATCCCCACCCCACCCCAGCCCGTTTAAATTTAGCTGTCTGGGGAATTCTGGGAGTGGAAGTCCCCCCACCACCCATTCCGGTGAAAAACTGCTTTAACCATTTTTTATTTGTTATTTTTAAAGTGAGAATCCTTGTTTTTTTTTTAAACTTTTATCTTGGGTTTCAGTCCCGGCCCCAAAGCTTCTCACGAAATAATCCGGCGTTTGCAAATTTCTTTTTTTTTTTCCCTCTAAACAGCAGTGATTTTTTTAATCCCTGCAGCTCTTTGTTGCTTTTAAACACACCGGGGAAAACACCGCTTGCAATGTTCCCCCCTCCCCAAAAAACACACAAAAAAATAGAGTGCATGAAGCTTGCAGGAATGAGCAAAAACTGCCCCAAAACCTATCCAATTCTATTTCTCCAAATTTCCAAGGGATTGCTAATGAGGAATATAATTTTAATCTAAGCCCTTCACGGAGGGTCGACATTTTCCGTGCTTTTTTTCATGTCATCCCCGAGGCTTTTAAAAACTCGTATAGCATCTTGGGCCTGTCTCTTGCAAAAAAAATTTAAGCGTAAACACGGTCCTTGGCATGCCAATATTTCCTGTGACAGCGGCCCCCCCCTCCTGATTTTGGCCAGTTAGACCCCGATTTAGGTGGGAAAGTCTGGCTGTTGTTTGACCTCGAACTTGTCGGCTCTGTGATCGAGAAGCGAGAAGCTTTTGCGAAAAGCAAAACAAGTCGAGCCGAAGATAGTTTTGCAAAAAAACAAGCCAGCCAGCCAGCCAGCGAGCTTCCTAGCTCTGGACAAAATGCAGATTATTTTGTTATTCAAACAGTCGAAGGGAGGCGGGAGGGGAGCTCAGAACTGCCGACGGTTTGAATTGGGGGTAACGGGGTGTCCCTTTTATCCGTCTGAATATGTCTGTCTGTCTATCTGTCTATATATCTATTACCTTTCTCTGTTTATCATCTGTTACCTACTGTATCTCTCTCTCTCTCTCTCTCTCAGTATCTATCTGTATCTATTATCTCTCCATCTATTGTCTGTCTGTCTCTCTATTTTTCCATCATTTCTACGTTATCTATCTGTATTTATCTCTTTCTCTATCATCTATTATCTATGTCTATATAATTTATTGCTATATCTATCATATATCATCTCTCTCTCTGTCTATCATCTATTATCTGGGTCTGTCTCTCTCTCTCTTTCTTTCTCTCTCTCTCTCATCTATCTATCTATCTTTCATCTATCTATATCTATCCCTCTGTCTTTGTCTTTGTCTCTCTCTTCATCCATCCATCCATCCATCCATCCATCTATCTTCTATCTATCTCTCATCTCTCATCTATATATCTATCTATCTGTCTATTTTTGTCTCTCTCTCTTTTATCCATCCATCCATCTATCTAGCTATCTTCTATCTATCTCTCATCTCTCACCTATCTATATCTATCTGTCTGTTTTTGTCTCTGTCTCTGTCTCTCTTCATCCATCCATCCACCCATCCATCTATCCATCTGTCTATCTTCTATCTCTCATATATATATATGTATATGTATATGTATATGTATATATGTATGTATGTAGGTCTTTGGTTATTCGGGTTTTCTCCCGCGTAAAATTGGAGGTGTCTTGGCAACATTTCGACGAAGTCTCATTCGTCGAATAACCAAACCCGAATAACCAAAGACCTACATACAAACACCCGCGAAAACCTGAGAAAACATATATATATATATATATATATATATGTAGGTCTTTGGTTATATATATATAATATATGTCTATTTTTGTCTCTGTCTCTCTCTTTAGCCATCCATCCATCCATCATCTATCTATCTATCTATCTATCTATCTATCTATCTATCTATCTATCTATCTATCTATCTATCTATCATCTCTCTGAGTCTTTCTGTCTATATATTTATCTATCTATCTACCTCTTTGTCTCTGTCTCTCTCTGTCTATTATCTATCCATCTGTCTAGCTATTTTTCAATATGTCTGCCTGCCTTCCCCCCCCCCCCCATGTGTGTGTGTGTCTGTCTGTCTGTCTTGCTGTCTCTTAGATTTATTCGCTGCCCCCTCTGTGATTCTGGGCGGTTTACAATAAAACAATCTTTTCTTTTCTTGCACAGAGGGTCCAGCCCAGCCCCATTGGGAGAAAGCAGCATGGAGAGCAGCGGGTGCCCGGATGCCCACTAGGTCTGGCCAGCTTGTCTAGGTAAGGCAACGTCCTTCCCTTGGTCACTTTTTTTTTGATGGGTCTTGCAAAGGTCTCCTCCGGGCAAGGGGTCTGGACCGCCATTCCCCAGATTCCCGCTTTCCGGCATGGTCCTCCAGGTGGGAGTCCCAGATCTACGTCTTGCAAGGGCATCCCCTTGGCAAGGTCTGGTCTAGCCCATACCGTCTCTATGGAAATGGCGGGTTTCCTGTTCCCATCTCCATAGCAACCAGGCCTGTATCTAGGCCAGCTACTCTTTCTCCACGGCAACGGTGCCAGGAAGTAGGCCGGACCCCAAATCCAAGACCTTGACAACCAATGTCTGCTTTGGGGTGGGGGGCTCAGTTTTGGGGCGTCTCTTCCTCTTGACCCCCCCTTTTTTTTTAACTTCTCAATGCCTTCCGTCATAGTTTGCTGGACTTTTCTTCTTGGTTAAGTTTCCTACTTTTTTTTTTGAAAAATAAGAAGTTTCACCTTGCCGGCTTGGAAGGATGCTAGGCCTGCATCCCGTTGCCGTGGCAACATCAAAGGCAGCCATGCTTTGGGCCTCTCTTCCTGCTGTGTGGGGGCGGACTACAACTCCCAGCATTCCCAGCCAGGCTGGGCGAGAGCCATAACCCAGATATCTGAAGAACCCACGTTGGGGTCCATCCAGCAAGGCTGATGACGGCTTACAAAGTTTGCTTATCTCGGTGTTTTGAATCCAGCATCCTCCACTGACGTTGGACCAAGACGGCCCAACAGATTCTCCGCTCAGCTTTGAGTCGGTTTCCATAATGGGGAGGGGGTCTTCGCGAAGGCGAGAACAGCCCCCTGCATTTGCTCCCCTTCCCCAATTGTCCACTCGGCCACTTGCATTGTGCAAAATTTTAATGCCACCGAGATGCCCTCAGCCCCCTAAGTGTCCATGGGGTGAAACATCAGATTAAACCAGCATCGGACATAGGTTGGCTTTGGATGTTGGCTTAGGATCCTACAGGCCAGTTTTCACAGTCTAATAAAACGGGGGGTCTTCAAACATGGCGACTTTGAAGTCTTCGTGGACTTCAACTCCCAGAATTCCCCAGCAGGCAAGGGTTTCCCAGAATTCAGGCACGGATAGGACAAGAACCAAGGCGGCTAAACTACCTTTATTGCAATTTTTGGCTGTCTTTCGTAATAGATGGTGGGTATGCGGTAAACATAATATATCTTGATATTCAGCAAAGTGGGTGGGGGGGAAATGAGCTGGTTAGGGAATTCTGGGATTTGAAGTCCACAAGTCTTAAAGCCGCCATGTTTGGAGACCCTCGGTCTAAAAGTCAGGAGAATTGTGGAAATTAAGCCTAATATAGGTGATCCTCGAATTACAGCCGTTCATTTAGTGGCAGAAAGTGATTTACAACCAGTCCTCGCACTTACAACTATTATAATCATATGATCAAATTTTGGGTGATTGGCAACTGGAACATATTTACAGCAGCTACAGAATCCTGGGGTGACGTGATCCCTGTTTGCGACCTGCCCAACCACTTCTGACAAACAGAGCCAGATTCACTTAATGACCACATGATTCACTTAACAACTGCAGGGATTTGCTTAGCAACCGTGCCCAAAAACGGTTATAAAATCAGGTGCAATTCATTTACCAACAACTTTGTTTAGCGATATAAGTTGCGGTCCCAAGTTTGGCCATAAGTCAAGGACTGTCTTCACAGGTAGTCTTCGACTTACAACAATTTGTTTAGTGACCGTTCGAAGTTAACAACGGCACTGAAAAAAGCGACTTAGGACCGTTTTTCACACTTATGATGGTTGCAGCATCCTCGTGGCCAGAATTCAGGCACTTGGCAACTGACTCGTGTTTATGACAGTGGCTGTGACCTGGGGTCACGTGATCCCCTTTTGCGACCATCGGACGAGCAAAGCCAAGGGAGAAGCCAGGTCCACTTAACCATGTGACTAACTTAACGGCAGTGATTCAGTTAACGCCCATGGCAAGAAAGGGCGTAAAATGGGGCAAAACTCACTTGTCCTGCCGAACAACATAAATTTTAGATACTACTGCGGTCGTAAATCGAGAACTACCTATACCAGTGATGGCTAACCTTTTTGCCATCGTGTGCCAAAAGTGGGGTGCCCACATCCATAATTCTATGTGCCCCCCCCTCGCTCCCTCCACTTTTGGCACACGATGGCACGGTGGGCCCGATAGGCCCATTTTTCACCCTCCCCAAGCTCCGGAGCCTTTCTCGGAGCCTGGGGAGGCCGGAAACGGCCTTCCCCACCCCCCGGAGGCCGGAAACAGTCCGTTTGCCGACTTCCGGTGGGACCGGAAGACCCGTTGTTTGCTCTCCCCAGGCTCCAGAGCCTTTCTAGGGGAGGGCAAAAATGCCCCCCCCCCCCGAGGCCCTCCGGAGGCTGAAAACAGCCTATTTCCCTGCTTCTGGTGGCCCAGAAAGCCCGAAAATCAGGTGGCCTGCGTGCCATAGGTTCGCCATCATGGACCTATACAATTGGGGTCCTGCGGGTGGGCGCTGTCTTTAGGGGCTTCCACCCCCCTTTTCGAATCCTGTTGGCCAAGAGCTCTTGGCAAGCTGCTTCTCTCTCTCTGTTGGGGGCTGCCTCTGGGCCCATTTTTCAGATGGGGAAAACTGAGGCAGGGCACGAGAGGCTTCATTTGAGGGCGCAGTTCTCCCTCACTGGCTCATCTCCGTCCCCCTCCCCACCAGCCCGATGACAAAGCCAATTCTCCTAATTGGATTTTTTGTTCTCCTCAGCGCAGGATCGAAACCTTTATTTATCTTTCCTCCGATTTTATTTGGAGAGCCTGAGATGCCGTTGGGTGCCCGAGGCAGGCCAGGCCAGGCCAGGCCAGGCCAGGGGAGCAGATTTTCAAGGGTGGGAAATATTCTCTAAGCCCTTATTTATTGTACTTTTATTTTATTTTTTTTAATTTAATCAAGCCTGCACCCGGCCCATCTCCCCAAAGGCAATTTCTGCATTGCGATATTGCTGTATCTGGGGCCTGCAGGTTTCCCCAGGATGAAAAAGCAGCAGCCCCTCCAAATTAGGAAAAAAATATCATACTTTTTTTTTTATTTTATTTTGAGAGGTCCAAATTCGGGTGTCTTGTCTTTTGAAGCACGCTTCTCTCTCTTTCCCTCGCTCTCTTTTTCTCTCTTTTTTTCCTCTCTATCTCTTTCTCTGTCTGCCTGTCTCTCTCTCTTTTCTCTCTCTTCCTCTTTCTTTTCCTCTTTCTCTCTTTCGCTCTCTATGCCCCTCTTTCTTTCTCTTTCTTTTTCTCTCTCCCTTTCTTTTTCTCTCCCTTTCTTTTTTCTCTTTCTCTTTCTCTTTCTCTCTCTCTTCCTCTTTTTCTTTTTTCTTTCTTTCTTTTTCTCCCTCTCTCCTTTTTTTCTTTCCTTTTCTCCCTTTTTTCTCTCTCGCTTCCTCTCTCTTTCTTTCTCTGTCCCTCTTTCTCTTTTTCTCTCCCTTTTTTTCTCTCTTGCTTCCTCTCTTTCTTTCTTTCTCTCTCTCTCTCTCCCCTTCCTCTCTCTTTTTCTTTCTCACTCTTTTTTTCTCCCTTTTTCTTTCTCTCTCTTGCTTCCTCTCTCTCTCTCTCTCTTCCTCTCTTTCTCTCTCTATGTCCCTCTTTCTCTTTTTCTCTCCCTTTCTTTTTTCTCTCTCGCTTCCTCTCTCTTTCTTTCTCTCTCTCTCTCACTTCCTCTCTCTCTCTCTCTTTCTTCTTTCTCCCTTTCTTTTCTCTCTCTTTCTTTTTCTCTCTTTTTCTCCCTTTCTTTTTTCTCTTTCTCTCTCTTGCTTCCTCTCTCTTTTCCTCGCTCTCTCTTCCTCTCTCTCTCTTTCTCTCTCTCTCTCACTTCCTCTCTCTTTCTTCTTTCTCCCTTTCTTTTCTCTCTCTCTCTTTCTTTTTCTCTCTTTTTCTCCCTTTCTTTTTTTTCTCTTTCTCTCTCTTGCTTCCTCTCTCTTTCCTTCTCTCTCTCTTCCTCTCTCTCTCTCTCTCTCTTTCTCTCTCCCTGCCCCTAGCAGTGTCCTGCTTCTGGCTTTGTGATTCGTTTTCTATGTTGGTGCAACAATCCGCTGCTTTTCTTTCCCCCCGGTCTCCTCCCCCCCCATTTCCCCCCCCCCATCCCTGCTGCCGCTCCCCATCCAATCTGCTGACATCAGCCTCCGTGACTCACAAGCAACCCGGCCCCATAAAAAAATCCGCTCTGCTTCTCTCCTCTCCTCTCCTTTTTTTTTTTTTCCTTTTTTTAATCAGCTTGGGCCTCCTGCCACCCCTCCACGCTCTCTCTGTGCCCAATCCCACCGCCTCTCCCTGCAGCCAAAATGGGATCCCTTCTCCTGGCTTGCCTCTTGTGCCTTCGCACGCCCGTCTGCACGCGTGCACGGGGATGAGTTCAATTTTATTTTTATTTTTTTAATTTATTTATTTTTTTGCTCTTTTCCCCTTCTCCTGTCATGGCTCCTCCTTCTCTCATCCAGGTGGAAATGTTTGCCAGGGTGCACCGTGTGACAAAAAGTGACTCTTCCCGATACACACCCAAGATCGTGGGGTCCCTGGGGCTCTCTAAGCTGGGTGGTTTTAACAGAATAACAGTTGAATGGGATCTGGGAGGTCATCTAGTCCAACCCAATGCATGAGACGCAGGCGTTTCACGACCCAACTAGCCAGCATCCTCAGTGCTAGAAAGGAGGAAGGGTGTTGGTTTGCAGAGAGGAGTTTTCACGCAGGCGTTTCATGACCTAACTAGGGAACTTCATCAGTGCTCAAAGGAAGTTTTTTGGGGGGGGGGTTTAGGAGGAGGAAGGTCTTGAGGGCTCTCTGAGCTTGGTGGTTTTCTTGCAGACGGTTCACGAGCTGACTAGGGAATGGATTCAGGCGCTGATGATGTTACCTGGTTTGGTCATGAAAGGTCTGGAGGAAAACAATCCAGCTCAAAAAATCCAAGGACTCCACATTTTCCTCCTCCTCCTCCCTTCTAGCACTGAAGATGTTACCTAGTTGGGTAGTAAAATGTCTGCAAGAATCTTCTTATTCCTCCTTCTCCTCCTCTTCTTCTTCCTCTTCCTCCTCTTCTTCTTATTCTCCTTCTCTTCCTCCTCCTCTTCCTCCTCCTCCTCTTCTTCCTCTTCCTCCTCTTCTTCCTCTTCCTCCTCTTCTTCTTCCTCTTCCTCCTCTTCTTCTTCTTCCTCTTCTTTCTGCTCCTCTTCTTCCTCTTCCTCCTCCTCTTCTTCTTCCTCCTCCTCTTCTTCCTCCTCCTCCTCTTCTTCTTCTTATTCCTCCTCTTCTTCCTCCTCTTCCTCCTCTTCTTCCTCTTTCTCTTCCTCCTCCTCTTCTTCTTCCTCTTCCTCCTCTTCTTCTTATTCCTCCTTCTCCTCCTCTTCTTCTTCCTCTTCCGCCTCCGCCTCCTCTTCTTCCTCTTCCTCCTCCTTCTCCTCCTCTTCTTCTTCCTCTTCCTCCTCCTCCTCTTCTTCTTCCTCTTCCTCCTCCTCTTCTTCTTCCTCTTCCTCCTTCTCCTCCTCTTCTTCTTCCTCTTCCTCCTCCTCTTCTTCTTCCTCTTCCTCCTCCTCCTCTTCTTCTTCCTCCTCCTCCTCTTCTTCTTCTTCCTCTTCCTCCTTCTCCTCCTCTTCTTCTTCCTCTTCCTCCTTCTCCTCTTCTTCTTCCTCTTCCTCCTTCTCCTCCTCTTCTTCTTCCTCTTCCTCTTCTTCTTCCTCCTCCTCTTCTTCCTCCTCCTCTTCTTCCTCCTCCTCCTCCTCCTCCTCCTCCTCCCTGCAAACCCCCCCTGCCTTCTAGCACTGATGACGTTCCCTACTTGGGTCGTGAAATGTCTACATACAGTGGTTCTCAACCTGTGGGTCGCGACCCCTCTGGGGGTCAAATGACCCTTTCACAGGGGTTGCTTAAGACCATCGGAAAACACATATTTTCAATGATTTTAGGAATAATTTTATGGTTGGGGGGTCACCACAACATGAGGAACTGTATTAAAGGGTCACGGCATTAGGAAGGTTGAGAACCACTGGTCTACAAGAAAACCCCCAAGCTCAGAAAGCATCCCAGACCCCCTCATTTCAGGCCTTGTGCTACAAATATTCTCCTTTATTGGTAGTCCTCGAGCATTTTAGGAAAACCGCACCGGTCCCAGGAGGGAGCGCGCAACCTCGCAAACTTTCCTTTTAGGGGGACTTGAATCACAAAACAGGAACGCGTCGCTCCTCGGGGGTGTTTGCGGGGTGTCCTTCCCCCGTGAAGTTAGAGCTTCGTGCTGTGGGGAAACTGAGTCAACGGTTCAACAATTCACGGGGGGGGGGGACAGGACTACATCTCCCAGGAACCCCTGCGCCATGCCCAGGAGCAAAGGATGCTGGGAGATGTGGTTCCATCTTCTTAACGCACTAGAAAATATTTATGGACGGCGAAAAATCTTACCCGCCTGGAGAGCGAAGTGTCTCCTTGGATCTCCGCAGATCCATTGTGACCGTTGGAGAGTTGTGGTCCCAGAGGCATCTGAAAAAGATTAGCAGGGTCTCCGAGGACACGATGCCCAGATTTTTTTGGGGGGTGGGTGGGGTGAGGTGTCTCTTGTCAGGCACCCTAACTGGCAAGCACCAATCTTTGGCACCAAACCTCTGGGCGATGTGTGTGAGGGGTGTGTGTGTTTCTCTGGTGGTCCCACTTCTGCCTCCTGCCCATCGCCTATCCTTGGCGTCAACATCCAGTTTGACTGCAGCATCCACCCCCCTCCTCAAATCTCTTGTTCCCCCACCCCACGGCGGCCTCCCCTTCCCCCTCCTCTCCTTCTCTCTGCTCCATCCCGGCCTGTTTCCATAGAAACCCCCTTTCCGTTTGGATACTCCCGTCACTGCCAGGAAGGGGCGCTGAATGTGTGTGTGTGTGAGAGAGAGAGAGAGATCCACTGATGGAGAGAGCTAGCGAGCAGCGAACGCGGCTCCTGGAGTGATTGATACCGGGCGGTATACCCCTCTCTGTCGTCACGCACACCTGCGCGTGCACACCTGACTTTCCGGCGTGTGCAAATAATGCTGGCTGTTGTAATACCCTGGGCAAGGGAAGAGAGAAGCACAGACAGGGAAAGAGTGGGAGGGTACCACCCCTTGGTGGGAGGGCACAGCTTGCGTGGACCAGAACGGGCAACGCCGACTAGGCTGTCTTTAGGACGAGAGACGCCATCCTGTTCTGGGTGCCTGACTCCAAATGGACCGGGCTTAAGCTTTTTCAGCCTGAGCTGGCCCCGGAAGTGGCGTCCTTCGGCCATCTTAAGGCTGCCAGGAAGGAAATTCCGTGTGCAAAATGGCTTGGGATGGTGGTGGGAGGAAATGAGAATGGAGCAGCCAAATGGCATCTCGCGAAAGGAACAGGGCCCGTTCCTTGAGCGTGCCCGTGGCAGGCCAGGCTTGGAAACCAGCCGGACCCGTGTCTCGCCAACTGGCTTGCCAAAATTGGCAACTTTCTTGTCACTCCTTCTGCTGCCTTCCCGGATTCCAGGAAGCGCCATCTCAAAAGAGCTGCCTCAATCCCAAAAACGGTGTCCCGGCAGCTTCACGTTTGATGTTTTGGCCTCCCTGCTCCGGGGAAAACTCTCTCAGCCCGCCACCATTGGTGTCCTCTGAGGCAAATGTTTTGGGATCTTCTCTTAAGTGGTTCCTCCCGTTTGCAGGGAGATATGGCTTGGCATTTGACACGACTTTTTGTGTTCCTTGTTTCCCCGAGGGGGCGTGAATTTGCACTGGGGCCCTTTCTTCACTTGGAGGGACTAGACCAGGGGAGCCACAAAGGTCCTAACCGGAAGCCCCCCATTCAATTCTGGAGCCGACCGGAAGCCCGGTTCCCCCATCATGGTCTCCTCCTAGCCTGGCGTCCTTTTTCCTCTACCTGTCCTAACCGAAACTATTAATTGTGGAGCTGACCAGCAGAGGGATGAAAGAGCCACATGCGGCTCCAGAGCCACAGGTTGCTGACCCCTGGACTAGACAGAGCAGTATTTTTCCACCTTGGCAACTTTAAAACGGGTGGACTTCAACTCCCAGAATTGCTCAGCCATCAAATCAGTTTGCCATTTAATCGTCATGCGCTCTAGTCCACGTTTAACTGGTTTATTAATTCAGCTTGACCGAAATCAAGATATATTACATCTACCGCATTCCCACCATCTATTTAAGAAGTTTCCCCCACGATTTGAGGGGGAATTCTGAGAGTTGGTCCTCCCATGTTAAAGTTGTTGAGATTAAGAAAGGCTGTGATAGAGACCAGTTGAACTCCAAAATCCAGGCTCCCCGTCTTCTTTCCCCGTTTGCTGATGTCACAACATCGTTATCTCTCCTTTTCGCCGTAGGTCTGAGGCAGCACGATGGCTTCAGTTGTGGAGCTCACGGACAACAGCCATTCCAGTTCCCTTCTGATCCAGTTGAACGAGCAGCGGCTGCGCGGACAGTTCTGCGACATCACCATCATCGCCGAAGACACCAAGTTCAAGGCCCATAAAAATATCCTCGCAGCCTCCAGCCCGTACTTCAAGGAGGTCCTCTCCGAGGAATCGGTGTGTCGCCAGCCGAGCCAGATCCTGGAGCTTCCTGACATCCAGGCTAAAGTCTTCTCGGACATCTTGAACTTCATTTATAATTCTCGGCTCTCGGTGCCCAGTCCGGCAGTTGCCAAGGAGATTGGGGCGGTAGGCCGACGGCTGGGCATCTCCCGCTTGGAGAACCTGGATGACCCCTTGGCAGAGGTCAAGATGGACAGTCCCAGCATGGCCTCCGCTCGAGGGTGTGGTTCACCCATTGACCTCACCTGCCCTTCCCGTTCCGCGGAGCCTTCCAGCCCTGTTTGCTTGCAGGATTTGACCAAAGCGTACAGCCCCAGGCAGGACTCCCGCCCTGACTCCGAAACCGAAACCGCCAAGATCCTTTACAACCTGAGCTCCGTCGCGACCGTACCACCCACCGCCTCTTCTGATCTGACCTTCATGCTGAAGGAAACAGTCGGTTGGGACCACAACCTCTCTGGGACTCCTCCTGTCACTTCAGTCAACACCAACGATGGGGCACCGGCATCAACCTCTTCTTCCTCACCCTCGTCCCCATCCGGGGCTTCCTACCCATCCAGCAGCACCTTCTGCTGCGGAAGCTGCAACCGTTCTTTCACGACGTCTTCGGCCCTTAGCCTCCACATGAAGCTCCACCGGACGCGGCGCTCGCTCTCCTGCCGCCACTGCGGCAAAAGTTTCATCCACATCAAGCGGCTGCAGACGCACGAAGTCTTATGCAAGGAGGTGGAGAAACCCAAGGAGGGCGCCGCCGCAGACAAGGCACCAGCCAGCCCAGAGTTACCTTCCAAGCCGACAGTAGCAGCGGCATCTTCCAAAAAGGGTATACTTTTCCGCCACCGGGGCCCTCCACGAGTGGATTATCTCTCCGACCAAGACCATTTTGTCAAAGTTGTCGACGGGCACATCATCTACTTCTGCACCGTCTGCGAGCGGTCCTACATGACCCTTTCCAGCCTCAAGCGTCACTCCAATGTTCATTCCTGGCGCCGGAAGTATCCGTGCCGCTACTGTGACAAAGTGTTCGCCTTGGCCGAATACCGCACCAAGCACGAGGTCTGGCACACGGGGGAACGTCGCTACCAGTGCATCTTCTGCTGGGAGACTTTTGTGACTTATTACAACCTGAAGACTCATCAGAAGGCCTTCCACGGCATCAATCCCAGCCTCATATCCTCCGAGAAGACCCCCAACGGGGGTTACAAGCCGAAACTGAATGCGTTGAAACTCTATCGCCTGTTACCCATGCGCTCCCAAAAGAGGCCATATAAAACGTACAGTCAGGCAGTGGTGCCTGAGGACCTGCTGCATCCAACTCACGCCATCCCCATGACACTGGGGGAGGGTGACTCCTTGGATGCAAACTTGGTCTCCTCCTTGAGCGCTAGCGACGTGGCTTCTGTGTTCACCGCCAAGAATGCCTCTTTAGAATTGCCAGAGGCGGAACAGGAGCACCAGCAGGAAACCACGAGCACCCAAGACACGTCTGTCCTTCCGGCTACCGGTGAGGAGGCCCAGCTGGGCAAGCCGCCCCGGTCTTTGAGCACAGAGGCTCCCACCGTCATCGCCTACGGGCACCCCACCTCTTCTGTGATCGTTCATAGCACCTCGGTGAAAGCCCAAGCTCCTTCCGTGATCACGTACAACAGCACATCATCCAGCGCCCCGTTGAACGTGGGGACCCCACCGTCCCAGTTGGCCCCTTCTCCAAGGGGTAACCAACCCATTGTAACCAAACCCATTAAGAAGCAGGTCCTGAGGGAATACATTCAGTCCCAGAAGATGGAGGAGCAGGCTTCAGAAGAGGACAGCAGCGAGAAAGGGTTCAAGGCGAGGGGATCACGATCTGGGCGTACCATGACTTACATGGCTAAACCAGCCTGTGTGGGAGCCACCTCCGAAAGCCGAGCGGCTCCACTCTGCCAGATCACAGTACGCATCGGCGAGGAAGCCATCGTCAAGCGGCGGATCTCCGAAACAGACCTCATGCTCGACAAGAGCAGCCGGGTGGGAGGCAGACGCCTGGATTTTGGCCGCGATCAGAGTGGTGAAAAACCGCATCACTCCCTGCTGCCTCCAACGCTTCACAGCAAGCATGCCGACAGGGTGTTTGCGAACGAGAGTGGCGAGGAGGACAGCGACCGCGGAGACACGGAAGACCAACTTTGGCGCCCCTACTACAGCTATAAACCCAAAAGGAAGGCCGGTGGCGGAGCCGGCAGCAGCGCCGGCAACGCCCTGCCGAAGATGAAAAAGTCGCGGTGGCGACACAAGCTGCGTTCCCTGCGCTGGATGAAGCGGTCGGAGGAAACCAAGGAGGGAAGCCGAGCGGGACCCCACCGTCCAGGGTCTGCTGAAGTATCTGGGGGACAGGGAGCTGCCTCCGACCGGGATGAGATGGATCAGCCGATCAAAGTAGGAGGTGGGCGGGGCACCGAATGGAAGCATGAGTGTAGCATTTGCGGCAAACTTTTCTCGGCCCTCAAGAAACTGAGGAAGCACGAACGGGTACACGCACGCCTCACCAAGGATGACCAGGCCCTGGCGGTCTTGACAGCCACCCCCCACCGCGTGGGCCGCAAGCCTCTGGTGAAGTTTGCCTGTGCCCACTGCACAAAGGTCTGCAAGACCGCGGCAGCCCTGAGTCGCCACATGAAACGGCACGAGGGCCAAGAGGAGGTCCCCCTGCCGGTGCTTACCACGGTCATTGCTTATTCTAAGAAGGCCACTGACATGCCCCTGGCCACCCCACCACCAGTGGTCAAGGAGGAGACCACCCAGGAGATGCAGGTGTCTTCTTCCAGTGGGGAGGCGCCCGGAGGCCAGCCAGAGGTTCCCGAGGAGGGCTGTGTGGAAATGGAGCCCTGCAACGGGCATACGCTAGCCCCTCTGCCCGAAGACGAAAACCTGGCGCAGCAAGGGGCAGACAAGTCCCTTTTCCACGAGGAGATGCCCGCCCACTCGCCACCGCTACAGGCCACCACTACCACCACTAGCCTTGCCGATCTGCCCCCAGATCTGCCCCATTCTCTTCAAGATCCCGTCATCTCTCACACAGGCCTGGTCCAGAAAGAGATCCTGGCATCCCAGGAGATGGAAGGCGACCGATACCCGGTCCAGGAGTACCCCTTACCGCTGTTGGTGCCCGGGAGTTGCCGGAGCAGGAAGGATGTGGAAGACAAGCCCTCGTTCCTGGCTTATCCCAGCGCCATCCAGTTCAACGCCGTCAGCAAAGCCGGGAGCAGCAGTGGAGATGGCAAAGTCAGCTTCTACCCTGACCCCTACCCGCTGATGTACGGGCACCAGCTGCTGGCCGCCTACCCGTACAATTTCACTCTGCCGGTGGCTTTGAACATGGTCATCCCGGACGACAAGGGTCAGCCCTTGCCTTTCCTGCCCAACGTCTTCAGCTATGCGATGAACCCTTGCCGGGGCGTGGTGGGGCACGAGGGGGCCCCGGTACCCCACGGGGGTCTGGGGATGGGCAGTTCAGCTCGGGAGAGCAGAGGAGAGCCCGCGGTGCCTGAGAGGCTGAAGAAAGGCGGGCTCCTTTGAAGGGCCGTCCATCCGTCATTCCGACGGGGCAGGAAAGGGGGCACCGGATTACCGTGGAAGAAAGGCAAGACGGGAGAGTGGCCGACCTCCACCCCTCTTCGGTTCTGAGAAGAGGGGGGGGGTTGTGTGCTTATGAGAACCGGTGGGGGGTGGGTGAGTGCGGAGGGCCCCCAAAACGGGGGCAGGTAGACGAGACCCCTCCCCCTTCCTATCAGTGGCATTTCGCATGGGACCGTGTCGTAGAGAAGACTTCTTTAAAAAAAATAGCAAAAATAGGTACAGGGTACCCTCTTTTTCTCCCCCCACCCCCACTCCCACACGCCTGGTTCCTAAACCCCCCTATGAATGTTGTTTGTAGACACAAATAAGAGTGAATTTGCACAAGGAACCGTTCTTCACCCTTCTGACTCCCCCCACCCACCCACCCCTGTCCCCAGGGCTATTTCCGGCCTGTTTTTCTTCGGCTCCTGACCCCTTTTTGCCCCCTCCTCTGTACTTTTGCTGCTGGGAGGAGGGCAGACTAGTTTGAAAGAAGTAGCCTCTTTAATGTAGCTCCTCCCCACTACTGTTGGGGTATCTGCAGACCTCTCCCCTTCCCCTTCTACTGTTGGGATGTCTGCAGATCCTTCCTCTCCCCTCTACTGTTGGGATGTCTGCAGATCCTTCCTCTTCCCCTCCACCCTGCTGTTGGGGTGTCTGCAGATCCTTTCTCTCTCCTCTATTGTTGGGATGTCTGCAGATCCTTCCTCTCTCCTCTATTGTTGGGATGTCTGCAGATCCTTCCTCTCCCCTCTACTGTTGGGATGTCTGCAGATCCTTCCTCTTCCTCCCCACCCTGCTGTTGGGGTGTCTGCAGATCCTTCCTCTTCCCCTCTACTGTTGGGGTGTCTGCAGATCCTTCCTCTTCCCCTCTACAGTTGGGATGTCCGCAGATCCTTCCTCTCCCCTCTACTGTTGGGATGTCTGCAGATCCTTCCTCTTCCTCCCCACCCTGCTGTTGGGATGTCTGCAGATCCTTCCTCTCCCCTCTACTGTTGGGGTGTCTGCAGATCCTTCCTCTTCCCCTCTACAGTTGGGATGTCCGCAGATCCTTCCTCTCCCCTCTACTGTTGGGATGTCTGCAGATCCTTCCTCTTCCCCTCCACCCTGCTGTTGGGGTGTCTGCAGATCCTTCCTCTCCCCTCTACTGTTGGGGTGTCTGCAGATCCTTCCTCTCCCCTCCACTGTTGGGGTGTCTGCAGATCCTTCCTCTTCCTCCCCACCCTGCTGTTGGGGTGTCTGCAGATCCTTCCTCTCCCCTCTACTGTTGGGGTGTCTGCAGATCCTTCCTCTTCCCCTCTACTGTTGGGGTGTCTGCAGATCCTTCCTCTTCCCCTCTACTGTTGGGGTGTCTGCAGATCCTTCCTCTTCCCCTCTACTGTTGGGGTGTCTGCAGATCCTTCCTCTTCCCCTCTACCCTACTGTTGGGGTATCCTTCCTCTCCCTTTATTCCCTTCCTGCTCTTCCTTCGGCCCAGCCCCCGGCTCCTCCACTTCGCTTGCACAGCAGCTGGCGGAGCGGAGTGCGTGTATGCGCGCGCGTGTTGGGGGGGGGAAGTGCTGTGCGTGCGATTTGTTTTCCAACTGGCTGAATGTGATGAATCACATTTTCCTTTTGGGCAGAAGGAAGGCAGCCATGGAAGGGGGGGGGGAGGGAGGGAATTGCGGGGAGCAAAGCTTGCCAAGCCAGAGAGGAACGGAAGGACTATTTCTTCCTTTTTTTTTTCTTTCTTTCTTTCTTTCTTTTTTTTTCTGGGTCCCACCTCAGAAAGATGGAAGGGCCCCAGACAGCACGCACGAAGAGGGCACCCTGTTTGGAAAAAACGGCGGGGAAAGGGGTAGGGGCCTAAATCAATAGATTTGCCCTCTCTGGTGCCCAGCAGCAAAAAAACAAAAAAAACCCTCCTCTCCTCTCCTCCCCCTCCCCAACACCCCCCTCCTCCCCCATCCCCCCACCCTCCCAGTATAAATGACCAAGGTTCAGCAATAGGCAATTTCATCTATACATGTAATAATGTTCTCTCTCTCTTTTTTTTTTTTTTAAAAAAAGTCGTGTTACGTTCTGTTTTTTTTTTTTTTTCAAAATGGGTGGCCTAGTTTAAAATAATAATAACGGGGCAGATCTCCCCAAGGAAAAGTCTGCAAGATGTGGGGCGGGGCGGGGGGGAGAGGCTGGAACTGTGGGTCCCAGGAGAAAAGAGAAGGCCGGATAAAGACGCTTTGTCGTGGACCAACTGAAGTTTGCGTCGCACAAAACTCAGCCGTGGAGACTCCCAATCTCCCCAAAACGAGCACCCCCTCCTTGTCTTCCCTTTCTGGCCCCTCCAGGTGAAAATTTTTCGACTCTTCCTTCCTCCGCGATTCAAAATATCAACACGCTCTCGCCCGCACCCTCTTCCCCGATTTTGATCGGAGGGGACGGTGTTCCCCAAAGGACCAAAAACGAGCACATTTTATTGTACAATTATTTGCGGAAGGAAGAAATCACCCAAAGCGTTCTTAAGATTAAATTCTCACCGGTGATTCTCCCTGTAAATTTTTTTTATTTTAGAACCATTTCCCCCACCCACCCCTTTTTTTTTTTTTTAGGAAGATGGAGGAGGGGAATATCCAGAAGGTTGCCAAAGGCCCTGCTGCCTGGTGGATGATAGGAGTTGTAGTCCCAACCCCGGCCTAAATGTCGTAGCTTCGTTTGTGGTGGCATAACCATCTTCCAAATTTAACTTTTTTTGTGTATGTCCCCCCTCCCCGTTCCCGCTGCAGGGAAGTCTCCAGAGGACCCCCCCTCTCCTCCGTGTTTTTTCCTGGCCTGCCGTTGCCACAGCATCATCCCAGGCGTCGCGATGTACATTCCCATCGTTTGTGGAGTGACACGACCTGTGTGATTGTTTTCTGCAACCCTGTGAAAGACACCCCCTCCCCAAGCTTAGTCTGGGTGGGGGCATTGCCACTCCTCTTTGGTGGAGGGGGGGGAACCCTTCCAGATAAACCAGTCCCCCCACCTCCGCAGCTTTGGCTGTGATCCATGGCACGCACAGGTCCGCCGCGAAGTTCCCTGGACAGTACACTGTGTAGAACTCCCAGTGTAGAACCCAACCGAGGAGTTGGAGTTCGGGCCCCAGGACCGCAACCTTTGAACCCTGTTCCACCTGCAAAATTGGGAAGCCACGGTGCCGGAAGGGGTTCCCACCTGCCTTCCCCCCCCTGCTTCTGCGGTGGCTGGCTCCAGGGATCACCGCCGTGGAAAAAAATCCCTTCCCACGCGAGGGATGCTATTGTTTCCCCCGACGCTGCAACTCTTTGCCGCACTCCGGCACGCCAGAGTTTGCGTGCACACATGCAGATGACGGGCATGCGGCCCTCCCTGCTTTGCGGCTGTAGCTGAGTCGCGCCACACCACGCACATTTCTGCCCATCCTTTCCCTTTCCTGACACCGAGACCCGGGGCCCCCTCCTCTCCTTTTCTGCCACAATGAGACTTCTCCCTCTCCCCCCACCCCCCCGTTGTCTTGCCAGCCCTTCATGCTTCCGACATCCGATTCATTCGACATCCGATGCATTCGACATCCGATGCATTTGGTGGTTGACAGCAAGCTGCGCTGTGCTGCAGCGGGATTCTCATGCACATTTCCCGTCCTCTAGCAGGTGCACAGCCCCTTCCGCGCACATCCCCTTTCCTCCTTGAAGGGTGTGGTACCCAGGGCTGGCATTTTTGAATATGTTAGGGTACTGCCCTTCTTCAATTTTCTCCTGGGATTTTTTTTGGTGGGGGGGTCTTGTCCAGGGCATAACTCTTGCTTGCAGATCTGGTGTGCAGAGGCCTCCCAACTAGCTAGGTTACAGCACATGAGGGAGCAGGGGTCTTCCCAATCTCGGACCCCAGTGGGTTTTTGAGCGAGGGAGGGGGTCTGCATTTCCAGCAGTGCCCCCCCTTGATTGCATCCTGAGATGGGAGGGCAAGGGTGACGGGGGCCGGACGGAGGGAGAGCACGCGCCAAAGGTATTTTGGATGGTTCCCCCCCCCTCCGCCAGGGCAGGAGGCTCTGGGTTCTTGGGGGGGGGACATTGGGGGCAGAAGGGGGAAGTCGCTGACATGTACATAGTGGTCTTTTGCACTTTGTCACCGGGGGGGCTCCGGTGATCGTTGACCGTTTGCTACTGAATGTAACTCGTCTTTATTTTTTATTTTTTAGAAAGCACCTCTAGGTAGTTTTATGGCACTTTAGATATTTACTGAAAACTGTTTAAGGAAACTACAGAAAAGCAAAAAAAAAATAAAATAAAATACAATAAGAGAGAGGGCGCGCGCGAGAAAGAGAGAGAGACGGAAAGAGAGAGGAAAAACAATATCGAGAGTTAGGCGAGAGAGAGAGAGAGAAAACGCGAGAAAGCAGGAAAAGACCAACCGTTTCAAAATCACGTCGGTCATAGTCCCGAGGACAAACCATCGTTTTTTTTCTGCCGCTTTTTTCCCGGTCTCTGTTCCAAAATTGTGACAGTGTTGAGGAATCCGTTAGACAATTACCGTATTTATCTTTCTGCATCTTTGTGTGTAACTCAAATAACTTCTTCAGAATAAAACAACAATTATATGTTGATGGGTGACCCTCTTCGGAAGCGCGCCCGACCGCCGCTTGGTTGTCTGAATTAGCCACAATTCTCAGGCGGGAGACAAAAGAGACTGAATGGGGAGGCTACACAACCCATGTGGGCAGGGAGTGGGGTTTGTGGGAAGGAGGGGGGGGAAGAGGAGGAGGATAAAGGCTGAGGGGGTCCTTGGTGGTCTCTGAGCTTGGCGGTTTTGTTGCAGACTTTTCATGACCCAATTAGAGAACATTTTCGGCGCTGGTTAAACCCTGCTTCCTTCTAGCACTGATGATGTTCCCTAGTTGGGTCAGGAAACGTCTACAAGAAAACCACCCAGCTCAGAGAGCACCAAGGACCCCCACAGTCCTCCTCCTCGCAAACCCCTCTCCCTTTTAGCACTGATGATTCCCTAGTTGGGTCACGAAATCTCTGCAAGAAAATCACCTTACTCAGAGAGCACCAAGGACCCCATAGTTCCTCCCCCTCCTCCTCCTCCTCCTCTTCCACCTCCTCTTCTGCCGCCACCGCCGCCTCCTCTCTGCAAACCCTACACCCTTCTAGCACTGATGATGTTCCCTAGTTGGGTCAGGAAACGTCTACAAGAAAACCCCCAAGCTTAGAGAGCACCAAGGACCCCACAGTTCTCCTTCTCCTCCTCTTCCTTTCCACAAACCCTCCTTTCCAGAACTGATGATGTTCCCTAGTTGGGTCATGAAATGTCTGCAGGAAAACAACCAAACTCGGGGAACACCAAAGACCCCCCCCCCTCCACAGTCGTCGTCGTCCTCGCAAACCCCTCTCCCTTTTAGCACGGATGATGTTCCCTAGCCGAGTCACGAAATCTCTGCAAGAAAACAGCCCAGCTCAGAAGGCACCAAAAATCCCACAGTCGTCGTCCTCCCTGCAAACCCCCACTCCCTTCTAGCACTGATGACGCTACTTAGTCGGGTCATGAAACGTCCGTGAGAAAACAACCAAGCTCAAAGCGCACCAAGAACCCCACAGCCTTCCACCACCACCACCTCCTCGTTTTCGCAAACCGTTCCAGCACTGATGCTGTTCCCTAGCTGGCTCATGAACCGTCTGCCGGAAAGCCACCCAACTCCGAGAGCTCCCAGGACTCGAGTACAAAATGGAATCGCAGCTTCAACCTGCTACCTTACCCACTTTTGCAAAATCTTCGCCGTCCCTAGAACCCGCAAATCCAAAGTCAAGGGTTTATTTTTGTCTTTCTGTTGTTAATTAATTAATTAATTGTGGGGGGGGGCTGCAGGGGAGGGGGCTTAAGATACCCCCCCCGAGCCCCCTGGTCCTCCCTCAATGTCCCAAGATGCTGCTCTCCGGCCACGTTTGACCTGCCCAGGTGGGGTCTCCAAAAAAAACACACACACCTCTAGTGAGCCTGCTTGTATTTGAGGGAGGGTCTTTTCAATTGCAGCCAAAGAAAAAAATTATTTGGAAGCAGCTAAGGATTCTCCCCACCCTTCTTCCAGATGCTGTCCACCCAGCTCTGTGTACCCCAAAGGGGAACGTCTTTGGGGGGAGCAGGGGGGAAAACGGGGTGGGGTTCCCCCCCTATTTTATGAGTGGAAAAGGGGGGTCTGGGCCTTGTAGCTAGGCACGCGTTACAAATCACACGTTGGGGGGAAGCAGCCTTATCTATAGGTCGGGGATTCAAGAGGGATCTCCACTTTATACATTTGGGGAGGGGTTAAGATTAAAGGATGTGGGGCTCCAGATAGCTCTCCCCCCCCCCCTGGAAACCTGGCCCAAGAATCGGATCTGCGAGTCATTTTCCCAACAAATCCCATTTTATTCAAAGGCTGTAGAGGTCTGGACCTCAACTCCCAGAATTCCCCAGCCCCAGCCTGGAATTCTGGGAATTGAAGTCCACTCCTCTGCCCAATCAGAATAGAGCTGGAAGAGGCCTTGGAGGTCTTCTAGTCCACCCCTCTGCTCGAACAGGAGAGACCCTCTACAATTTGAGACAAGTGGCTGTTGTCTCTTCTTAAAAAACTTCCAGATGATGGAACAGCTTCTGGTGGCAGGTAGTTCCACTGGTTCATTGTCCTCGCTGTTACGAAATTTCTCCTTGGTTCTAGGTTGCTTGATTGGTTTCCATCTGTTGTTTCTTGTCCTGCCTTCAGGTGCTTTGGAGAATAGGCTGACCCCCAACTCTTCTATGGGGCAGCCCCTCAAATACTGGAATCCTGTTATCATGTCTCCCCCCCCTAAACTCAAATCCTGCAGCCGTTCTCCAGACCTTCGATCCTCTTCGTTGCTCTTCTCTGCGCTTTTTTTTCCAAAAGTCTTGTTTTTTTGTAATGTGGGGACCAAAACTGGACTGCAGAATTACTCCAGGTGTGGCCTTTTACTAAGGCTTTACAAAGCGGTAACTAATCCTTCCCGTGATTTTGATTCTCTGCCTCCGTTTATACAACCGAGGATCGTATTAGCTTTTTGGGCTGCTGCCCCCCCAGCTCACGTTTAAAGGATCGTCGGCTAGGACTCCAAAGCCCATCTACCCCGTGAACCGTTTTTGAGCCAGGTTTCCAGTTGCTAAAGGTTGAGAAACACTGCCGTAAACTCCCTACAACACCCGCCAAGAAACCTAGCCTTAAATATCCCCCTCCCCACACTCCCTTCGGGGTCAGGTTTTAACGCACGGACCCACACCTGCCCCCCCTCCTTTTCAACCTACAACAGCTGGATCTTTGTCCTCACCTCTAATCTTTCCCAGCGTTGTTGCAACCACGAGCAAACAAGCCATCGGCCTCTCGGCTGACGGTCCTTTCACCCCCTCCGAGCACAAGAAGGTGCGCAGATTTCCCCCCCCCCGTGCATAATGGAGGCGTGCCAATGTTTTATGCAGCAAACTTACCTGGACTTAAAAAAGAATGCAAAATTGGTTTTTCGGGTTTTCTCCCGCGTAAACTTGGAGGTTTCTTGGCAACGTTTCGACGAAGTCTCATTCGTCATCTTCAGGCTGGTGTTCTCGGCTTCGTGCTTCTAGGAGCAATGCGTGTGATCGCAGCTGTTTCTTCCTTTTAACTGCCAGTGGGGGTGTGGGAAGGAAAAAGGAAGAAACAGCTGCGATCACACGCATTGCTCCTAGAAGCACGAAGCCGAGAACACCAGCCTGAAGATGACGAATGAGACTTCGTCGAAACATCGCCAAGAAACCTCCAATTTTACGCGGGAGAAAACCCGAATAACCAAAGCCCTACATACAAACACCCGCGAAAACCTCAGAAAACATATATATTTAATATATATATATATTAAAAAAATTCAATCCTGCCTCAGTTGGATTGCAACTGTTTTGGATCGCGGCTTGTTGGAATGTTTTGGGAATATTCTGCAGCGGAAAAGAGTTGCGGTGCGGCACCCAACCACAGAGGGCAGGGGTGTTGCCAAGAAAATGCCCCCCCTCCCATGTAAACACAAGATGGCATCATTTAACGGAAGGGGAGCCCCCCCCCACACCCTCCCCGCTAATTCTAGGCCAGGGATCTCCAAATTGGCGACTTTTAAAGACTTGCGGACTTCAACTCCCAGAATTCCCCAGCAAGGGAAGGCAATTTCCCAGAATTCAGCACGGATAGGTCAAGAACAAAAGCGGCTTTATCGCATTTTTTGAAAACACTTAATAGACGGTGGGAATGCAGTCGACGTAATATATCTTGAAGTCAGGGAAGTGGGGAAAAAAAAAAGAACTGGCTAGGGAATTCTGGGAGTTGAAGACTTACGACCCATTCATTGAGTGAACTCTTCAGAGCTCCGTAAGCACCGGAAAAAGAGACTTAGGACCGTGTTTCACACTTACGACCGTCTGCAGCTCACTCACGTGATCTATTCAGACGCTTGGGATCCGACTCGAATTTATGACGGTCGCAGTGTCCCCGGGGGTCACGCAACCACGGAAGACACTTGACCGTCAGAGGTTCGAATCCGGGTCTTAAGTAGACCCAAGGAAAGGTCTGCACGGTCTCTTAAGTGGCGGGTCGTAAGTCGAGGACTCCCCATAATCCCAGCAAAATGCTTAATTCTTCATTATAGGTAGTAGTCCTCCACTTACAGCCGTTCGTTTAGTGACCGATGTGAAAACGTCAGTGGAAAAAAAAAGTAACGTCGGATGGTTTTTTCACACTTACGACACCGCTGCAGCAGCTTCCGTGGTCCCGAGTTCAAAATTCAGACCCTTGGCAACCGACTCATATTTATGACCGTCACATGACTCCCCTTGGGCAACCTTCCATCCACGGGGAAGCCGGATTCATTTCACAGCCCTGTTACTCACTTAAACAGCCGCGGCGATTCACTTAACGACGGTGGGCGGGAAGGTCGTTAAAACGGGGCAAAGAGCTCACATCGCGACCGTCTCGCTCAGCAACGGAAATTTTGCGTTTTTCGCAAAAAGGGGAATCCCTGGAGGGGCAGAAACCCACAGCCGAAGAGAAGAACCCCCCAACTCCCCCCCTCCACTCGCTTCCATAGCCCCCTGACTGGCTTGGGCACTGGCTGCCCCCTCCTGCCCCCCTCCACTCAGCCTGTCCCCTGGTTCCTGCCTGCCCAGGGGAAGGGGCACCCCAAGGCATGTAGACCACCCCGGCTTGGTAAGGAAAGGAAGGTGCCCCTTTCTCTCTTTGTGCCAACTGGCAGCCTCCCTCCCTCCCTCCCTCCCTCCCAGGGGTCCTGCATGAGCCAGACCCCCAACTCCCCCGTCCATTGGCTTCCTTAGCCCCCTAACTGGCCTGGGCACTAACTGCTCTGCTAACCCCGCCCCCTGGCCCGTGCCTGCCATGGGGAAGGGGCACCCCGAGGCATGTAGACTACCCCAGCTTGGCACGGAAAGGAAGGTGCCCCTTTCCCTGTGCCCAGCTGGCAGCCTCCTTCCCTCCCTCCCTCCCTCTCAGGCCTCCTGTATGAGCTGGACCCCTAACTCCCCCCCCTCCACTGGCTTCCTTAGCCGCCTAACTGGCCTGGCCCAGCCTTGTTGAGCTTGGGGGGGGGGAAGGACTGTCACCCCAAAGCCTTGAGTTGGGGGAGCTGCTCAAACCTCCCCCCCCAATCTATAATCTTGTGGCTGGAACGGAGGGGGCCAAGCTTTGCTGGGGACCCTCTTGGGAGGCAGGCGGGGGGTGGGGGGGCACCCAGCTAGTTCCCAAATAGCTTTTTTTTAATTTCCTAGAGAGGGCATGTGGGGGGGAGGGTCAGAAATGGGGGGGGGGATTTAGGGTCCGGGATATGGGGAGGAAGGATGTGGGGAAAGCCAGAAAGTTTGCCAACGCAGAATGGCGAAAAGTGGGGGGGGGTTGTTCGTCCCCCTCTGGTGGGAATCCGGGGGCCTCCCCCCCTCCCCAAGGAAAGGGAGAATCGGGTCCTCTCCGGCTTCCCTGGCAGGACCAGGCCGCACTTCCCGAAAAAAGCTGCGTTGGGCTGCCAGCGACTTGCACAACAACATCTGCACCGCAGCCAAGACTGAATTGTTTTGGGGGGGGGCGGCAGCGGGGAGGGCTTCCCGTTTCTCCCCCTTAATTGGCGAGGAGCCACTCGGGGAATCTGCTGTCATGCTCACCGAAGAAGCCAGGAAGATCGATCTTTCTTTCTTTCTTTCTTTCTTTCTTTCTTTCTTTCTTTCTTTCTTTCTTTCTTTCTTATTTATTTATTTATTTATTTATTTATTTATTTATTTATTTATTTATTTATTTATTTATTTATTTATTTATTCAATTTGTATGCCGCTCATCTGGATCTCTCCAGCCGCTGCCAACGAGGTAGCTTGAGGGTTTTGTTATTTATTTATTTTTTTGCTTTTGCAAAGAGAGTGAAAAAAAAAAAAGGAAGGGCCTTTAGAGGTCATCTAGTCCAACCCCACCCATCCACCCACCCGGCCACCCTGACTTCCCATATTTCCCCTGCTTTGGAAGAGCGATTTGTGGGGCGTGGCTAAACCATCGACAGGAACTAAATAAATAAATAAATAAATAAATAAATAAATAAATAAATAAATAAATACATACAGGGAATCCTTAACTTGACCAGAGTTCGTTTAGTGACGGTTTAGTCGCCGGTCGTTTTTCACACACTTAGCGACCGTCGCAGCGTCCCCGTGACCGACATCCTGGTGTCGTGGGGAGGCTTTCAAGAAGAGGCCGCACTGCCATTTGTCAGGGCACGGTGTTAAGTCTTCCTGCTTAGCCGGCGGGTTGGGCTAGATGTCCTCGAAGGTCCCTTCCGACTTTTCGCAACTCGTTCGTATTTACGACAGCGGCGGCAGGATCCCGAAGGTCACACCATCCCCTCCCGCGACCGCCTTGACAAGCAACGTCCATGGGCATGCCTGATCCGCGTCACATCCCCGGGTTCCCCACTTAACGACGGCGACTCACTGAACGACCGTCGGCGAGAACGACGGTCAAACGGGGCGAAATCTCCCTTCCCGTTGGGTCTCCGTTGAGCCACAGATACGTTGGTCGTAAGTCGGGGACTGCCTGCAGATGACCGAGTCAACCTGGAAGGGGGAAGACCGTACCCCTTCCCCAAACACAAGTGAAGCCTTGGAAAGGAGGCGGGGTCCGTAATAAAGATGGAGGGGGGGCCAGCCTGTAATCTGGCCAGACTTGGGGATTGGGGGGGTCAAAGTCTGCCTTCCCTTGTCCATCTCTGTCTTGCTGGGGGTCAGTGGGCCTTGACCCCTGGAACGCTTATGTCAACAGCGTCGGAAAACGTGGAATTTGACCAAATCCTGTTTCAGTCCCGTGTTGAGTTCTTGCGCCAACCCAACCTTACCATGTTCCCAGCTGCTGTCTGGCTGATTTTGCTGGTGGCCCTCGGCCCCTCCTGGGCCACGGGGGCCCAGATCCAGGAGACCGAGGAGGGGGACGTTTTGAAGGTGAGTCGGGCAAAGAAGACCCCCCCTCCCTCTTATTTTATGCCTGCAGAACTCCGAAGACAAAATCCCAAGAGAGTTGGAAGAGTCTCAGGAGGTCTTTGAATCCTTCTCCGCTCGAGCAGTAAGGGACCTCGGAGGTCATCCAGTCCAACCCCCTGCTCCCGGAGACCTGTACTAGGGATTCCGAACGGGAGACCCTACCTAGACTATTTCGGGTTTGCTTCAGGCCTTCCGGTCAACTTTGCGGGATCCAGTTTGTACCGGATCTTTTTTTTTTCTCGCGCTCGTCCGTCAGTTTTAATTCTCTAAAGGATGTGAAACCTCCAAGAGCGCAGGCTGCAGTTCAACAGGGGAGGCCCAGAAACACTGGGAGGGGGAGAGGCTCGAAATCCCCCATTGCTTGCCTGCAAAAAAAAAAAAAAAAAAAAAGCTCTGAAATGGGATTCCTGCTAAAGCTAGAAGAAGGAGGGGTGGACTAGAAGACCTCCCGGGGTCCCCTTCCGACTCTCTTCTCCTCTTAGCGGAACGGCTTGGCTCTCCAGGAGTTGTGGGGTGCTGCTTCATCCCTGGAGGCTTTTTTTTAAAAAAAGAAGAGATTGGACAGGCGTTGGTCTGAAACGGTACCAGGGTCTCCTGTTTGAGCAAGGGGGGGGATGGACTAGAAGACCTCTTGAGGTCCCAAGTTCCAACTCTTTTGTTATTCTGCTCTGGCTTTGTCTTCTCCTCCTCCTCCTTTTCTTCTTCTTCTTCTCCTCCTCCTCCTCCTCCTTCTCCTCCTTCTTCTTTTCCTCCTCCTCCTCCTTCTTCTCCTTCTTCTCCTCCTCCTCCTCCTCCTTCTTCTCCTTCTTCTCCTCCTCTTCCTCCTCCTTCTTCTCCTCCTCCTCCTCCTCCTCCTCCTCCTCCTTCTCCTCCTCCTCCTTCTTCTTCTCTTCCTTCTCTTCCTCCTCCTTCTCCTCCTTCTCCTCCTCCTCCTTCTCCTCCTCCTCCTTCTTCTCCTTCTTCTCCTCCTCCTCCTCTTCCTCCTCCTTCTTCTTCTCCTCCTCCTCCTTCTTCTCCTCCTCCTTCTCCTCCTCCTCCTCCTCTTTCTCCTTCTTCTCCTTCTCCTCCTCCTCCTCCTTCTCCTCTTTCTCCTTCTTCTCCTTCTCCTCCTCCTCCTTCTTCTCCTCCTCCTCCTCCTCCTCCTCCTCGAGCTCGACCTGTTGAATTTCTCCCTTGGTGAAGCTCCAGCCAGCCAGCCGCCTCCAGTGGGGTGGTGGGGGGTGGGGTCGAGGCCGATTCGGAGACCCTCCGCGGGTTTGTGGGGAGTGCGCGGGTGATGGGGAGGTCATCCAGTCGTTCCCCGACTCCTTGGCGACCCCTAGGGTGGGAATTGCGGACTTTCCCCCGTCCCCCCCCCCGTGCAACGCCCTTCCCCTCTCGGTCCGTTTCCACGGAGCAAGGCTGCCCCCGCGTGGCTCCAAGCAGCCTTCCACGGGGGATTTTCCCCCACCCCCTAGCGGCGCGCTCGGGTACTCGCGCGGCTTTCATTCCTCCGCGAGTGGGGTTGCTGGCTGCCCCCTGGCGGCCGGCCGAGGGTGATGCCGGGTGGTCCTTTTTTTGTCCTCTCCAGCTGGGCGCCTGTTTCCGAGGCTCGGCTGTGGAAGCTGGGGCGCTGAACCTGGGGCAGAGGTGGGGAGACCCCTCCCCAACCGCCACGCTCTTCATTGACTTGCGAACGGTAACCAGGTAAGGGAAAAGTGGGTGGGTGGGCTAGGGGCTTCCTCCACCACCCTCCTTCCAAGGGTCGCGCAGGGCTTGCTTAGGATGCCGCGCAAGGCTGGCAACCGCGTGTTGCGAGGCCAAGGAGGGAGTTTGCGCCGGGTCCCCGGTGGGGTCTCAGAGCAGCTGGGGGAAGGGTCTCTCTGGGAGATGGGGAAGAAGCCCCCCCAGAAGAGGAAGGATAATGGGATCTTCAAGAGAGAGAGAGAGAGAGAGAGAGAGGAAGAGAGAGAGAAAATGAGAGAAAGGGAGGGAGAGAGAAAAAAAGAAAGAAAGAGAAAGGGAGGCGGGGAGGAAGAGAAAAGGGGAGGTAATGAAAGAGAGAGAAAGGGAGAGAGAGAAAGAAAGGGAAAGGGAGAAAGAGAAAGGAAGGGAGTGAAAGGGAGAAAGGGAGGGGAGAGAAAGAGAAAGGGAGGGAGGGAGAGAGAGAAAGAGAAAAAAGAGGGAAAGAAAGGGAGAGAGAAGGGAGAAAAAGGGAGGGAGGGAGAAAAAAGAAAGAGAGGAAAAGAGACAGAAAAAGGGAGGGAGCAAAAGAGAGAGAAAGGGGGAGTGAGAGATTGAAAGAATGTGAAAAGGGGAGGGAGGGAAAAAAGAGAGAAAATGAGAGAAAGGGAGGCAGGGAGAAAAGGGGAGGAAGAGAAAAGGGGAGGTAATGAAAGAGAGAAAGGGAGAGAGAAAGGAAGGGAAAGGGAGGAAGAGAAAGGAAGGGAGTGAAAGGGAGAAAGGGAGGGGAAAGAAAGAGAAAGGGAGGGAGGGAGAGAGAGAAAGAGAAAAAAGAGGGAAAGAAAGGGAGAGAGAGAGAATGGAGAAAAAGGAAGGGAGGGAGAAAAAAGAAAGGGAGGAAGAGAGACAGAAAAAGGGAGGGAGCAAAAGAGAGAGAAGGGGGGGTGAGAGATTGAAAGAATGTGAAAAGGGGAGGGAGGGAAAAAAGAGAGAAAATGAGAGAAAGGCAGGGAGAGAGAAGAAAGAAAGAGAAAGGGAGGCAGGGAGAAAAAGAGGAAGAGAAAAGGGGAGGTAATGAAAGAGAGAAAGGGAGGGGGAGAGAAAAAGAAAGGGAAAGGGAGAAAGAAAGAAAGGGAGTAAAAGGGAGAAAGGGAGGGGAGAGAGAGAGAAATAAAAAGAAAAGGAGGGAGGGAGAGAAAGAGAAAAAAGAGGGAAAGAGAAAGGGAGAGAAAGAGAGAGAGAATGGAGAGAAAGGAAGGGAGAAAAAGGGAGGAAGAGAGAGAAAAAGGGAGGGAGCAAAAGAGAAAGGGAGGGGAAGAGAGAGAAAGGTAAAGGAAGGGAGAGAGAGAAAGAGAGAGGGAAAGAGACAGAGAGGGTAAATGAGGAATATAATGGTCGGGAGGAAGGGGAGCGATAAAGGGAACCCTGAGTCTGGCCCAGAACTGCAATCCGAGAAAGCGACTCTCAGAGGACACCCTCCCTAGTCTTTCACAACTACAAGGAGGGGCAGATTCGGACATGCAGGATGCTGTTGCAATCGCCTTAAGAGAAAAGTTGTCTTTGCATGCAGCACTTTGCTTCCCAGGTCTGGTCTACCTTGGGGTGGGGGGGGGGGGGTGAGGGAGAGAGAGAAAAAGGGAGAAAAAGAGAGAGAGAAAAGAAAAAGATAGACAAAGAGAAAAAGAGAGGCAGAAAGAAAAAAGAGAGAGAAAGGGACAAAGAAAAAGTGAAAAAGAATGATAGAGAAAAAGAGAAAAAGAAAGATAGAGAAAAGAGAAAGGGAGAGAAAGGCAGAAAGAGAGAGAGAAAGAAAGAGAAAGGGAGAAAAAGATAGAGATAGAAGAGAGAAAGACAGAGAGAAAAAGAGACAGAAAAAAGAGAGAAAGGGAGAGAGAGAAAGTGAAAAAGAATGATAGAGAGAAAGAGAAAAAGAAAGAGAAAAGACAAAGGGAGAGAAAGACAGAAAGATGAGGGAGAGAGAGAAAGAGAAAGGGAGAAAAAGAGACAGAAAAAAGAGAGAAAGGGAGAGAGAGAAAGTGAAAAAGAATGATAGAAAGAGAAAAAGATAGAGAAAAGAGAAAGGGAGAGAAAGACAGAAAGACGAGAGAGAGAGAGAAAAGAGAAAGAGACAGAGAGAAAAAGAGAAACAGAAAAAAGAAAGGGAGAGAGAAAAAGTGAAAAAGAATGATAGAGAGAAAGAGAAAAAGATAGATAGAGAAAAGACAGGGAGAGAAAGACTGAAAGACGAGAGAGAGAGAAAAGAGAAAGAGAGACAGAGAAAAAAGAGACAGAAAAAAGAAAGAGAGAGAAAAAGTGAAAAAGAATGATAGAGAGAAAGAGAAAAAGATAGAGAAAAGACAGGGAGAGAAAGACTGAAAGACGAGAGAGAGAGAGAGAGAAAGGGAGAAAAAGAGAGAGATAAGAAAAAGAGAGAGAGAGACAGACAGACAGAAAGAAAAAAGAGAGAGAAAGGGAGAGAAAGGAAAAGTGAAAAAAGAATGAAAGAGAGAAAGAGAAAAAGAGAGAGAAAAGAGAAAGGGAGAGAAAGAGAAAAAGACAGAAAAAGAAAGAGAGAGAGAGAGAGAGAGAAAGAGGGAGGTGTGGAAGAGAAGTCATGGATGGCGACCACCCTTGCCCACTCCGGCTGTGCCGTGTCTTCCCCATCCAGGGGGGTCTGCAGCAAGACCACCCCACTGGTTCCCCCCCCCTTGAGACCGTCCCTGTTCCTTCCCACCCAGTGCGGTTTCCTCCTTCGACTTCCGGACCTTTGACTCGGAAGGGGTGATCTTCTATGGGGACACCAGCCCCACCGTCGACTGGTTCGTCCTCGCGTTGCGTCGGGGGAAACCGATCGTGCAAATCCACAACACCCTCACCAACATCACCGTCTCCGGGGGGCGGCGTCTCGACGACGGCCAGTGGCATCGGGTAAGATGGGGGAAGGGGGGGCGGACGACAGGCGGTCCTCGACTTACGACCACAATCGAGACCAGAATTTCCGTTGCTAAGCGTCGTTAAGCGAGTGGCGCCTCATTTTATGACCTTTTTTGCCACCTTTCTTGAGCGAATCACCGCAGTCGTTAAGTGAATCATGCGGCCGTTAAGCGAATCCGGCTTCCCCCGTTTGACTTTGCTTGTCAGACGGTCGCACAAGGGGATCGCGTGACCTCGGGACACTGCGACCGTCATAAATGTGAGTCAGTTGTCAAGTGTCTGAATTTCGCTCACGTGACCACAGGGATAAGTGTGGTCATAAGTGTGAAACACGGTCAAGAGTCAATTTTTTTCAGCGCCGTTGTAGCTTTGAACGGTCACTAAACAATCGGTTGTAAGTTAAAAAACTATCCTTATATATTTGCTGCACCTTGTGTCAGGGAGTTCCACAGGCCAACGAGGCATTGAAATGGAGCTGGTTGTAAGTCGAGGACTACCTTTCAGATAAAGGAGACCCCTTGTCCCCTCTCTTGTTGGCCACATCCTCCTGTGAGGGTCGGATTCCGATCCTTTCTGACCCTCCTATTCGTCTATCCCCGTACGAGACTTATCCTGTGCCTTCCGGTCAGATCACGGTGAAGAACGAAGGACACTTCGTGATGTTGCTGGTCGACGGAGATGATCAACTCACCCTCAGCCACGTCTCCCACCCGATCGTGAACCGGCCCACCCCTGAGATGCGTATCGGAGTAGGAGGCATGTTCATTTTGCCGAACGAATTGCTCGTCCCGGTAAGACCGATCTCTGTCCTCTGGTGACTGCTCCAAGATCAAAAAGTCCCCGGTGGATTCTTTTCCCCATGGTTTCATCAACCCCTCTTTTCTCGAAACCAGTGTGTCCCGAGCGTGGGAACTTTAAGAAGTGTGGACTTCAACTCCCAGAATTCCCCAGCCAGCCAACCAGCTTTGCCTGTTTTTTTTTTTTCTTCCTACCTTTTAAAGCGGAGAGATTGCAGAGGAAAGGATTATAAGAGAGTAAGCAGGCCACAATGGGTATACACCTCAAAAGGGAAGGGAACTCTGAGAGTTGAAATCCACACTTCTTAAAGCTCCCAAACTCGAGAAACACTGCTCTAAAGTAATCCAAAACGCATAATTTTCATCCTCTCTCTCTTGCTATTCTCACAACAGCCCTGCAAGGTAGGACAGGGGGAATGAGGAGAACGGATCCATAATCAGCATGGGAGAAAAACGAGGATTTGAATTTGGGCCCGGCTCAAAAGACGTAGCCAATCTTTAGCTTGAGAAATAGGCCCGTCTAAAGCTTTTGGGCAGGGGTATTTGAATCATGGTTTCTTTGAGCCATGGTTTGAGCCATTCAACCTGGTTACTAGCCATAAAGTATCACTTATGAGACATGGTGTCTGGATTTGTTTCATTGTGCCATACTAGAATTTATTGCAACAAATAGAATGGGAGGGGAGGGGAGGGGAGGGGAGCAGAGGAGAGGAGAGGAGAGGAGAGGAGAGGAGAATAATAAAATACAGAACAGAACAGAATAATAAAATACAGAACAGAACAGAACAGATAATAAAATACTGAATAGGAATAGAATGCAGCAGAACAGAACAGAATAATAAAATACAGAACAGAACAGAACAGAATATTAAAATGCCGAATAGAAATAGAATGCAACAGAACAGAACAGAATAATAAAATACAGAACAGAACAGAACAGAATAATAAAATAAAGAACAGAATAGAACAGAATAATAAAATACCGAAAAGGAATAGAATGCAGCAGAACAGAACAGAATAATAAAATACAGAACAGAACAGAATAATAAAATACCGAATAGGAATAGAATGCAACAGAACAGAACAGAATAATAAAATACAGAACAGAACAGATAATAAAATACGGAATAGGAATAGAATGCAACCGAACAGAACAGAATAATGTAAATACAGAACAGAATAGAACAGAAAAGAATATTAAAATACCGAATAGGAATAGAATGCAACAGAACAGAACAGAACAGAATAATAAAATACAGAACAGAACAGAATAGAACAGAATAATAAAATACCAAAAAGGAATAGAATGCAACAGAACAGAACAGAATAATAAAATACAGAACAGAACAGAATAATAAAATACCAAATAGGAATAGAATACAGCAGAACAGAACAATAAAATCCAGAACAGAACAGAACAGAATAATAAAATACTGAATAGGAATAGAGAGCAACCGAACAGAACATATCCTCATCTTGCAACTGGCCTTGACTTACGACCGTTCAAAGTGACAACAGCCACAAAAATCATGGCTGTAAAATGGGCTCAGTCCCACGATCAATCCGTTTTATGACAGTTGCGACTCGCGATCACGATGGGCAGGCTCCCTTACGGTCATAAACCAAGGACTCCCTTTAGAACCACAATTAATCACCATTTAATTACAACGTCCCTCAACTCCAGGAACTCCCTGCCACCCCCACCCTCCCCAAAATACCACCCCAACCCCCCAATTTCAAGAAAGGTCTTTTTGTCTTTTTCCCCCTTGGCCGCCTCTCTGGTCCACCACCCCGCGACTGACGGGCGCTGCAGCTGAACCCAGCCCTGGATGGCTGCATCAGGCGCTGGGACTGGCTGAACACGAGCCAAGAGTGGCACGAGGGGGCATCCTTGCACCACCGCGACGCCAAGGTCTGTTTCGCGACCGTCCAGCGTGGCAGCTTCTTCCGCGGCGACGGGCAGGCCGTCTTTGCCCTGTCAGGTACGGCCGGACACCGCAGGCTGCGGAGTCCCTAGATTGGGAGGACAGCGTCCCTCGACTCCCGGCAGGGCGATGCCGGCATCTCACCGATGGGTCGGCCTCGGTCGTTGCAGCCGCCAAACGGTGCCAGCCACGACCTCCTCTCTTGCAGGCCTCCCCAGCGGGCTCAGCCCCACCGACGGCAGCTGGCAGCTCTCCGTGCAACTGCGGATCGGGGCCGCCCCCCAGCTCAGCACCCTGCTCGCCGTTTCGGGGTTGAAGCAGCTGCCGGTCCTGCGCCTGGCCCTCCAGCACAAGGTGAGAACGGACGGGCAGAGGCGTCCAAGCGGCCCCATCCGAGAGGGCTGAGAGCGGGGGTGGGGGGGAGGGGAGGGGAGGGCTAGATGGCCATTGGGGTGCCCACCAGACGAGTTGGACTGGGAATGTCTGCCAGGAGGGCCCAAAAAGTCAAGATGGCAGCCGCAAGATAGACGGATGGATGGATAAATGGATGGAAGGATGGATAAATGGATGGAGGGATGGAAGGAGGGATGGAAGGAGGAAAAGAAGGGAGGAAAGGAAGGGAGGGAGGAGGGAGGAAAGGAAGGACGGAAGGAAGGGAGGAAAGATGAATGAAAGGTTGGATGAATAAATGGAAAAATGGATGAAAGGGGAAGGAAGGAGGGAGGGAGGAAGGAAAGAAAGATGGATGAAAAGTTGGATGAATAAATGGAAGAATGGATGGGAGGGGAAGGAAGGATAGATGGAAGGATGAAATGGAGGATGGAACAAAGGAAGGAAGGAAAGGAAGAAAGAAAGACGAATGAACAGTTGGGTGAATAAATGGAAGAATGGATGGAAGGAGAAGGATGGATGGAGGGATGGAGGGATGAATACGGAAGGAAGGGAGGAAAGTTGAATGAAAGGTTGGATGAATAAATGGAAAAATGGATGAAAGGGGAAGGAAGGATGGAGGGATGGAGGGATAGAAGGATGGAGGGATAGAAGGAGGGATGGAAGGAAGGATGGAAGGATGAAAGGAAGGGAGGGAGGAAGGAAGGAAAGATGGATGGGATGGAGGGAAGGAAGGAAGGAAAGATGGATGAAAAGTTGGATGAATAAATGGAAGAATGGACGGGAGGGGAAGGAAGGAAGGATAGATGGAAGAATGAAATGGATGGAAGGAAGGATGGATGGATGGAAGGATGAAATGGATGGAACAAAGGAAGGAAGGAAAGAAAGAAAGAAAGACGAATGAACGGTTGGGTGAATAAATGGAAGAATGGATGGAAGGGGAAGGATGGATGGAGGGATAAATGGATGGAGGGATGGATGGAAGGATGGAAGGATGAAAGGAAGGGAGGGAGGAAGGAAGGAAAGATGGGATGGATGGAAGGAAGGGAGGAAAGATGAATGAGAAAAGTTGGATGAATAAATGGAAGAACGGATGGGAGGGGAAGGAAGGATAGATGGAAGGATGAAATGGATGGATGGAACAAAGGAAGGAAAGAAAGAAAGATGAATGAACGGTTGGATGGACGGATGGAAGGGGAAGGAAGGATAGATGGATGGAGCGATGGACGGATGGAAGGATGAAATGGATGGATGGAAGGAAGGAAAGATGAATGAAAGGTTGGGTGAATAAATGGAAGAATGGATGGATAGAAGGATAAATGGATGAATGAATGAATGAATGAATGATCCAAAGTGGAGAGTGGCGACAGTCCTCATTGAGTGCAGGGCATCATGGGCCTGTGAGTGCCAAGGACCCCTACCCTGTGGGGAGGGGGAGGAGCCATAGAAGGCGCACCCAACCCTACCCCCCCTCCTCAACCTGGTTTGTGGTCTTTCCATCCCTGCAGGATCTGACAGCCGAGTTGGGTAACCAGACAGTTCTTCAGCTCCCCCTCCCCGAAGGGGGCTGCCTGGACGCCCCCCTCCTCCTCCGCCTCACCCCCTCTTCCTTCACGCTACGTCTGGGCGACACCGAGATCTCCAAGCCCACCCCCAGGGCCGATTTCGAGAGCCTGCAACAGCTTTGGCTGAGCAACAGGGGCAGCCTGGTCATTGGGGGCGAATCCGGTACGTCCTGCCTGGAGGTTGGGGGTGGGAGGCTAGCCAGGGTAGGGCACCCCGAGTTTCTTAAATAGTTGAGATGGGCAGCCTATCAATAAATGCACAGTAAAAAATAATCTCACCCTTGCAAAGGGCTATGCATCTGCTGAATCTTGTGGCATGGAGTTCCACAGGCGAACGATTAGGGGTGAAACCCAGCAGGTTCTAACAGGTTCCGGAGAACCGGCAGCGGAAATTTTGAGTGGTTCAGAGAACCAGCAAATGCCACCTCTGGCTGGCCCCAGAGTGGGGGTGGGAATGGAGATTTTGCGGTATCCTTCCTCTGCCACGCTCACCGAGCCACGCCCACAGAACCGGTAGGGGAAAAATTTTGGGTTTCACCCCTGCTAACAATGCATTGGCATTTACACTCTGGTAGTCACGTGACCTCCCCTCCCCTGGGACGCTATGAGTTCCAGGTATATTAGTAAAAAAAGAAGCAGACATACTGCGAACTCCGGAACTTAAGATTTTAAAATTTTAAATTTTAAAATCATAAGTTCCGGAGTTCGCAGTATGTCTGCTTCTATTTTTACTTATATATATATATAAGTAAATATATTATATATAAATATTATATATATATATATATATTTGTAGCATCTTGTGGCAGGGAGTTCCCCAGGCTAACAATGCATTGAAATGCAGCCGGATTTATATTCTGGCGAGCTTCTATTCTTTCTGACTCCTTTTTTTTTTATTTTTTAAACGTCTTTATTTCAGGAGAGGAAAAATCTCAGGAGGCTCATTTCTTCCAGGGCTGCCTTAGCGCGATCCGGGTTCAAGGCCACGAATTGGACTTCGACGAAGCTCAGCACCGGAGCAACTCCATCTCGGCCCACAGCTGCCCCGCGAGCGTGGAAGGCAAAGTCGACGGGGACGATGGGCATTAAAAAGGGATCGGCGGTGCTACTGCACGACGCGCACACCTGGACGGTTTTTCCACACCTGGGCCCGTGTGTCTCCGCCTCCCTCCGTTCTGCCTTCCGTGAATGTGTGCGACTTAAGTTCCCCGTAGCCGCAACATTGGGCATGGGTGTGATTGTTGACCGTGGGGCCGCCGAACAGCTCGGTGCCAAGCCAGATTGCGGTTTTGTTGACGGACAATTGTGGGAATTGGCGGTGATGGTAATCTCCTACGGATTCCAAGTTTACTCGGCAGAATTAGTGTCTCGTTGTTGTATCCACGAATGGTGGCCGACCGTGGGAACTTTAAGATGGACGGACTTCAATTCCCAGAATTCCCCAGCCAGCGTATCACTTTTCCATTTAATTCTAATATATCAGTTTTCCATTTCATTGTCACGCCATCTAGCTTACCTTAAACTAGATTATTTTATTAATTTAGCTTGTCATGGGTTATTTTTTTCACTTTTCTGAAGTCAAGGTATATTACGTCAACCGCATTCCCACCGTCTATTAAGAAAGTTATCCAATTAAAAAAATAATAATAATAAAGGTAGTCTAGACATATTTTTTATTGTCCTACTAGCTGATAACCCGGCGTTAACCAGGTATTTATTTATCCCAATCCTGTATTAGACAGGAAGAGCAACTTCACGCTGAGCCCTGATTTCGGCGAGAATTAAATTAATTCAAAATGTTTTCCCTGTGCCCCGAGAAGCGATCAAGTAAAATAATACCGCCTTGTTGTTTTGCTAGTTGATCCCTGATCGTTTGGTATGCTTTTTTCTGATCTTGATTTAGAAGTGGCTTCTTGTCCGCGAGATATGCACTAAGTAGTTCTTTTCTCGCATGTAATCTGCGTGAAGTACGTCGTGTCGGTCTCGTAGTGGTGCCGGCAGGCCGAGTTGCAGTAATGTTTTATTGAACATGGCCATACATTTGTCCTCAAGAATAATCGAAGCCTTGTTGAAAATGTCCAGATCTAATGTTGGATTTTCCCTTTTACCAAAGGGAGTCCCCTTGTGGAGTCCTGTGAAACCGTTACCATGGCAACTCCGCTGTGCTGCACAGTAGAAGCCATTTTAAGGCAGTCCAGTAGAAGCCATTTTAAGGCACAACAGGCTGTATCTTAACAGAACACCCCTCTGAGAGGTGTTGGGGTGTCTTACCCTAACAGTATTTCTTTCCAGAGAGTAAGTCATCTGTGTACCAAGTTTGGTTGAAACTGCTCGAGGCGTTCCAGAGTTATGCTGGAACATACACAAATATATAGATAGATTTTAAATCTAGTATGTTGGGCTGCTGTGAGGTCAGATCTAGGTTTGGGATTGTGTTTTTCAACCCTTGCAGCTTGAAAACGGGTGGACTTCAACTCCCAGAATCCCCCAGGCAGCATTTCAGTTTCCCATTTAATTCTCATGCCATTCTAACCCACCTCTTTTACTCTTTTAGCTTGCCATGGGTTATTTTTTTTCCCCTCCACTTGGCTGAAATCAAGATATATTACATCTGCCACATTCCCACCATCTATGGAGAAAGTTACCCAATCAAAATATATATCTATATCTATATCTCTATCTCTATCTCTATCTCTATCTCTATCTATCTATCTATCTATCTATCTATCTATCTATCTATCTATCTATCTATCTATCTATCTATCTGGCCACATTTATTCTTGTCCTATCCATGCTGAATTCTGGGAAATCTTTGCTTGGCTGGGGAATGCTGGGAGTTGAAGTCCAGCTGTCTTAAGATTCCCACGGTTGAGAAATATTGGTTCAGGTTCAGAGCTGGTATTTAGCCGGTTCGGACCGGTTCGCCCGAATCGGTAGCGGAAATCTCCATGCCCTCCCCACTTCAGGGGAAGGATACTGCAAAATCCCCATTTCCTCCCTATCAGCTGGGACTCATGAGGCAGAGAATAGATGGGGGCGGAGCCAGTCAGAATTTTTACTACCGGTTCTCCGAACTACTCAAAATTTCCGCTACCGGTTCTCCAGAATTGCTCAGAACCTGCTGAAACCCACCTCTGACCGGTAGTAACATAATGTTACTAATGTGAAACCCAACGCTGTTCAGGTTGGTCCGGATTTGAAGCTAGTGCTAGTAGACTCCTCGTAACCTGTAATAGCGACGTCTGCGTTCACACTTCCTGGGGGGGGGGGGAAATAATCATCTTCGTCGTAAGTAGCGAGAGAGTTGCAGACTTCGTTGCAACCAATAGGAAAAAAAAATGATATGAGGCACATCGTTCCGATAGAAAACACAACTTGTAAATATTTTAATAAAATGGAGAGTCTAAAATCGATGGCTGCCTATTTTAAAAGGGCAGAAAGTTACAACCCCAACGAGCCTTCGGCGAGAAGACTGCGATGGGGGTTCCTCCACTTACGACCAGTCACTTAGTGACCATTTGAAGTTACAACAGATAGAAAGAAAGATACATAGAAAGAAAGATAGATTGATAGATAGAAAGATAGATTGATAGATAGAAAGAAAGATAATAAGGAATGAATGGATAGATAGATAGTTAGACAGACAGATAGATAGATAGATAATGAGGGAGGGAGGGAGGGATGATGGATAGACAGACCGACCCGATGATAGATACATTGATAGAAAGAAAGAAAGATAGATTGATAGAAAGAAAGATGATACATTGATAGAAAGATAGATTGGTAGAAAGAAAGATAGATACATAGGAAGAAATATAGAAAGATAGATAGATAGAAAGAAAGAAAGATTGTTTGATAGAAAGAAAGAAAGTTTGATAGAAAGAAAGATACATTGATAGAAAGAAAGATAATAAGGAATGGATGGATAGATAGATAGTTAGACAGACAGACAGATAGATAGATAGATAGATAGATAGATAGATAGATAGATAGATAGATAGATAATGAGGGAGGAAGGGAGGGATAGACAGACCAACATGATGATAGATACATAGAAAGAAAGAAAGAGAAAGATTGATAGAAAGAAAGAAAGAGAAAGATTGATAGATAGAAAGAAAGATAATGAGGGATCGATGGATGGATGGATGAACAGAGTTGGAAGGGACCTTGTAGGTCATCTAGTCCAACCCCCCACCCAAGCAGATAGATAGATCGATGATCAAGATTATTATCTGGTGATCATAGAATCCTAGGGCCAGAAAGGACCCCGAGGGTCATCTAGCCCAACCCTCTGCTCAAGCAGGAGGCCATATATATATATATATACACCATTTCTGGATGAATGATAATCCGATCTTTTCTTCCCAACCTCCAGCGACGGATGGAGCCCAGCACCGGCAGTCCCAGGAGTTTGCCCCTGAGTCATCCATGAATCTTACTCAAGACAAAAATCTCCCTTTGCGAGTCGGCTGCGAATCCTAATCCAGGGTTTAGGGGGGGGATTTTGCACCCCCCACTCCCCCACTCCCACCCCCGAGCTGCGGAAGGGTGCTCCGAGCGATGGGCCCCCTTCTCCTCCACCACGAGATCCCAACGGGCTCCTCCCTCCCCCTTCCCCACCTCTCTCCTTCCCCCGCTCTTAACCAAGAGTGACCTGGCCTGATTCGCTTTACAGGATACACAAAAAACCCACAAACACACAACACAGAGAAGGCGGAGGGAAGGATGAAATCACAAGCTCCTTTAAGGACACGAGATTAAAATAGCAACTGCGCCGGCCAGCTTGACAATAATCCATGTCTTTGCGTAGAAGGGGTGTGTGGGGGGAGGGCAGCCCCCATAAATTGCACACCCAGGCACTGGCCTCTTGCACATTTGCACTCCCTGGCAGTGTGTGTGTCCAGTGCATGATGCCACCTGACCTCTCCCCACTGCCCGTCTCCCTTGCCGTGTGCCAAAGCGTGGCAGAGACAATGGCACGCCACGCCAAAAGCATTCCAGGTGGGGTGGAATTTCTCCCTACATTGTGTGTCAAATGCACACCCACAATTTTGGTGCAAGAGATTTTAAACTGCTTTCTTTCTTTTTCTTTCTTTCTTTCTTTCTTTCTTTCTTTCTTTCTTTCTTTCTTTCTTTCTTTCTTTCTTTCTTTTCTTTTTTCTTTTTTAATTTAATTTAATTTATTAATTTATTTTATTTATTTATTTAAATTTTCATTTTATTTTAATTAAAAAAGAAAAACACACACAAATACGACAGTACAATACACACAACTGATAAACATACGTCAAGTCTTACAACTTGTATTTTAAATAATCGCATCGGTAAATTATATACTTCTGTGTATATTTCTACACATTGACTTGTATACTAATATCTTAAATGCCCTCTTTAATTTACTCTTTTCCTTAATTGGTACTCAATTTTTGTCTAAATGTTCCATTTCCTTTTTTTTGTGTGTCCTTATTTTTATTTGTTTTCTTCAGCCAATCGTACCATTTTTGCCATATTAAGTAATTTATTTATTTATTTATTTATTATTCAAATTTCTATACCGCCCTTCTCCTTTCGGACTCAGGGCGGTGAACAGCCAAAATAAAACATTTATACATAAAGTGTGATTAAAAATAGATTTAAAATAATTAAATAAAATTAAATAAAATAAATTAAAGTAATAATCTGTTTCTTCTTTTTCTTGTATTTCTTTCGTGAGTTTGTCCATTTCTGCACATTCCATAAATTTAAGGATTATTTTCTCTTCTGATGGTGTATCTCCATGTTTCCAACTCTGAGCGAATAGTATTCGAGCTGCCGTTAAGATATGAGTGATTAAATATTTTATTTCTTTCTCATAGTGTGCTGTGAATATTCCTAGTAAATAGGTTTCTGGTTTCATTTCTATTCTCTGGTTTGTAACTCCTTCTCTTGCTTTCTTTCTTTAATTAAAATTATCTTTCTTTGATTATCTTTCTTTGCAACGTAAAAATAGAGGGACGCTAGAAAAGTCAGAAAGAAAAGGGAGGGAAGGGAAAAGCCCCCCCAAAAATAAAAAATAGGGATGGCTTTCGAAAAAATTTTTTCAAGCGCAGTAAAATGTATTATTATTTTTTCCGTTCATTTATTAAATGTATATACTGCCCATCTCACCAAGAGGCAACTCCAGGTAGTCCTCAACTTTCAACAGTTCATTTAATGACTGTTCAAAGTTCAGACGATGCTGAAACGGCGGACTGGTGACCATTTTTTCGCACTTACGACCGTTACAAATTCAGATGCTTGGCAACTGGTTCGTATTTATGACGGTGGCAGTGTCCTGGGGTTATGTGATTCCCCCTTTTGCGTCCTTCGGACAAGCAACGTCAATGGGGGAAGCCGGATTCACTTAACAACCATGTGACTCACTTAACGATGGTGGCAAGAAAGATGGTAAAATGGAGCAAAGCTTCCCTTGACAAATGTTTCACTTAGCAACATAGATTTGGGGCTCAATTGTGGTCATAAGTCGAGGACTACCTGTATTCTCTTTCAACCAGCATGTGCAGTCCCAAAAAAAAATTCAATTTATCAGAATTCCCTTCCTGGGATAAATTCATTTTTCCATGCAGGTTTCAAAACAAAATTTCGCCTCTTGGTTCTTTAAGTAACTACATAATGTATAAATTAGTCTTTAGTCTATTTGATTCATTATTCATTGCACTTTTCCATGAATTTGGGCAGGGATCCCAATCAAGTAATCCCACCAACTGGGATTACATTTATTTTTCATGTTGGCAGCTAAAAAAAGATCCTTGTAGCTCGGCTCCATTTTCAGAATGGAAATTTAACATCCGCAACTTCCCAGATGTGACGGTGTAACCAGAATCCGGAGCCTTGTAAATATTTGATGGCCCGTCTGTAAGAAAGAGTAAAAGAGAGCAACTGGGTTATTTTCACAAACGACAACAAAGGTTGGAAGAGAGATTTAGGAATAGAATAGAATAGAATAGAATAGAATAGAATGGAATGGAATGGAATGGAATGGAATGGAATGGAATGGAATGGAATTTGGAATTTGGAATTTGGAATTTGGAATTTGGAATTTGGAATTTGGAATGGAATGGAATGGAATAGAAAACAATGGAACAGAACAGAACAGAATTTGGAATTCAGAATGGAATGGAAGAAGAGAAGAGAAGAGAAGAGAAGAGAAGAGAAGAGAAGAGAAGAGAAGAGAAGAGAAGAGAATTTGGAATTTGGAATTTGGAATTTGGAATGGAATGGAATGGAATGGAATGGAATGGAATGGAATGGAATAGAAAACAATGGAACAGAACAGAATTTGGAATTCAGAATGGAATGGAAGAGAAGAGAAAAGAGAAGAGGAGAGGAGAAGAGAAGAGAAGAGAAGAGAAGAGAAGAGAAGAGAAGAGAAGAGAAGAGAAGAGAAGAGAAGTCGGAATTCAGAATTTGGAATAGAATGGAATGGAATAGAAAACAATGGAATAGAACAGAACAGAACAGAACAGAATGCAACCGTCATAAATCTGAGTTGCTGGCCAAGCGTCTGAATTTTGATCATGTGACCATAGGATCATGTGAAAAATGGTCATAAGCCACTTTTTGCAGTGCTGTTTTAACTTTGAATGGTCAGTAAACGAGCCGTTGTAAATCGAGAACTACCTGCATTTCTTCTTTTTTTGCTTAACTTCTGTTTGGCTGATCTATTTTAGATTAACGTGAAATACCACTTGTCACCACCAAGTGGCGCCTAGAGCTCGCCTAGAGTTTCTCCGCCTTCTCCACTTGAAGAGGGGTGGACTTCAACTCCCAGAATTCCCCAGCCAGCATGGCTTCCTCCTCATCTGTGATAATTAAAAGCCTCTTCCTAGGCCCTGGCACTCAGAACATGCTCAGGAAACCAGCAACCTTTCCCAGGGGATCAGTCTGAGGGTGGGACTCCCAGAATTCCAGTCAGCCAGCTAGGAATTCTGGGAATAAATCTTCCCACACAGTTACAGATTAGGAAAATTAGGGCAATCGTCAGGAATATAGGCCGTGCTGACTTTCGCATGCTGGCTGGGGAATGCTGGGAGTTGAAGTCCACCCCTCTTAAAGCAAACTAGCTGGGGGATTCTGGGAGTTGAAGTCCTCCCCTCTTAAAGGATAACTGGGGGATTCTGGTAATTGAAGTCCTCCCCTTTTAAAGGATAGCTGGGGGATTCTGGGAGTTGAAGTCCTCCCCTCTTAAAGAATAGCTGGGGGATTCTGGGAGTTGAAGTCCTCCCCTCTTAAAGAGTAGTTGGGGGATTCTGGGAGTTGAAGTCCACCCCTCTTAAAGAATAGCTGGGGGATTCTGGGAGTTGAAGTCCTCCCCTCTTAAAGAATAGTTGGGGGATTCTGGGAGTTGAAGTCCTCCCCTTTTAAAGGATAGCTGGGGGATTCTGGGAGTTGAAGTCCTCCCCTCTTAAAGAATAGTTGGGGGATTCTGGGAGTTGAAGTCCTCCCCTCTTAAAGAATAGCTGGGGGATTCTGGGAGTTGAAGACCTCCCCTCTTAAAGGATAACTGGGGGATTCTGGGAGTTGAAGACCTCCCCTCTTAAAGAATAGTTGGGGAATTCTGGGGGTTGAAGTCCTCCCCTTTTAAAGAATAGCTGGGGGATTCTGGGAGTTGAAGTCCTCCCCTTTTAAAGGATAGCTGGGGGATTCTGGGAGTTGAAGTCCTCCCCTCTTAAAGAATAGTTGGGGGATTCTGGGAGTTGAAGTCCTCCCCTCTTAAAGGATAACTGGGGGATTCTGGGAGTTGAAGACCTCCCCTCTTAAAGAATAGTTGGGGGATTCTGGGAGTTGAAGTCCTCCCCTCTTAAAGAATAGCTGGGGGATTCTGGGAGTTGAAGTCCTCCCCTTTTAAAGGATAGCTGGGGGATTCTGGGAGTTGAAGTCCTCCCCTCTTAAAGGATAACTGGGGGATTCTGGTAATTGAAGTCCTCCCCTTTTAAAGGATAGCTGGGGGATTCTGGGAATTGAAGTCCTCCCCTCTTAAAGGATAGCTGGGGGATTCTGGGAATTAAAGTCCTCCCCATTTAAAGAATAGCTGGGGGATTCTGGGAATTGAAGTCCTCCCCTTTTAAAGAATAGCTGGGGGATTCTGGGAGTTGAAGTCCATTCCTCTTAAAGAATAGCTGGGGGATTCTGGGAATTGAAGTCCTCCCCTCTTAAAGGATAGCTGGGGGATTCTGGGAGTTGAAGTCCTCCCCTCTTAAAGAATAGCTGGGGGATTCTGGGAATTGAAGTCCTCCCCTCTTAAAGGATAACTGGGGGATTCTGGGAATTGAAGTCCTCCCCTCTTAAAGAATAGTTGGGGGATTCTGGGAATTGAAGTCCTCCCCTTTTAAAGAATGTCTGGGGAATTCTGGGAGCTGAAGTCCTCCCCTTTTAAAGAATAGTTGGGGGATTCTGGGAGTTGAAGTCCTCCCCTCTTAAAGAATAGCTGGGGGATTCTGGGAGTTGAAGTCCTCCCCTCTTAAAGCAAACTAGCTGGGGGATTCTGGGACTTGAAGTCCACCCTTCTTCAAGTTTCCAACGGCGACGAACCCTGTACAGGGCCTGTGAGAAAGCCATGGTGGAAAGCACAGCCGTCCCAGCAACCACCAGAAGAGGCGAGGCCCAGCCTCCGAGCTGAACCTCTCCTCCCTAAAGACGTGGCATGACGTCAGATCTCATTGAGGAAGAGAAAGCTTTTGTCTTAAAGTTCACGCAGGGGGAAAATCGAAGCGCAGCCCCGAAGGAGCAGGGGCTGCTGACCGACTACCCCTTGCCCTCCCGTCACCCCCATTCCCCCTGCAGCAACAAACCACGATTTGCAAACCCGGAGAAAACTGGTCTGGGGTCCTCCCCGCCCCCCACCCCCCCCACCCCCCACCTTCCACCCGCTGGATTCCTGCCGAGCTGGTTTGGGTCCGTGGCCTGGGGGGAAACGCAGAATCCAGGAAAGGGGAGAGGACAAGAAAATCTCCATTCTTGCAAGGCTGACACGCATCTCTGTGTGTTTTTGTGTGTGTCTGTGTGTGTGTGTGTTTTTTGTGTGTGTCTGTGTGCATTCAGCACCTTGCCCTGCAGTGTTGACCTCTGGCACTTGTCTTGAAACATCCCAATGAAAATACGCCTGGTCCTCTACTTACGACGGTTCGTTTAGCGACCGTTCGAAGCCCCAACGGACCTGGAAAAAGGGACTTAGGGCCGTGTTTCACACTTACGCCCGTCGCAGCATCCCCGTGGTCCCGTCATCACAATCCAGACGCTCGGCGAGGCCGACTCGTATTTACGACGGTCGCAACGTCCTGGGGGGCGCGGGGGAGGGGTTGTGTGTCACGCGATTTCCCCCCCTTTTGAGACCGCCGGACCAGCGAAGTCGCCGGGGAAGCCGGATTCACTTAACAACCGTGTCGCCGACTTAACAGCTGCGGCAATTCACTGAATCACGGTCTCTCGCTTAGCAACGGAAATAGCCCAGGCGTCTGAATCTTGACGCTGCGACGGTCGTTAAGTGCGAAAAACACAGCCCTAATTCCTCCTTTTTTTTCCAGGGACGTTGTGACATCAAACGGTCGCTAAACGGACCGTTGTAAGTCGAGGACTCCCTGTATCTGAATCAATATAATTAAATTCGGAAATATTCCGCCGTCAAAAAGAGAAGACGGACGACCGTCGACGAGGAAAAAAAATCTGGTTTATTTCTCGCCTGCCGGGAATCTGAAGGGATTAACCTCAATTCCCCAGGGAGGGGAGAAACCAGGATCCTGGGTTCAAATTCCACCCGGGGGCGATTCCTACTTTCCTGTGTCGCATCATTGGCCTGGCACTTAACCCAGATTCCAGGAAGAGGAAAGAAACTTCGGTGACAATGCCAGCGCAGAGGTATGTGTGTATGTGTGGAGGATGTGGGTCAGGGATTTCGGTGCCTGCCCACTTCTCAAGAAAAGGGGGGGCTGAGTCTTTTCTAGCCCACTTGTGTCACCCCCAAATTTGGGGGAGTGCCCCCCAATGCTAGAGTGCTTGGCGCTTCCCCGGACTCCTTCTCTGGTGCCAGCTTGAAAGCAGCTCTGTTGAGCTGAATGGGATCAGTGCTGGACCACGTTTCCCAGAATCCCCCATTTTGGGCCCTGCCCGCAAGGCATTGTGGGAGCTGTAGTTCCCCCCCTCACCCCCATCTGGACGGCACAGAGTTGCCTGTTCAGCCGCCCTGTCCCCTTTTCGGCGACCCTCTTCCATTTCCTCGACTTTTCATGCAAAATCAAGTCCATGAGGGGGAGGGGGGAGTTCGATTCGCTTAACGACCGTCGCCCGATTCATGCAAACAACTGCAGGAATTCGCTTAACCATGACCTGATTCACGGCCACGACAGGGATTCACTTATCCACCGTGGCAAAAAAAAAAGTCTCATAAAGTTTGCGTGCTTAACAATTGCCTTCTTTAACAACGGAAATTTTTGCTCCAATTGTGGTCGTAAGTCGGGGGCATGCCGGCTGGGGAATTCTGGGAGTTGAAGTCCACACGTTTTGAAGTGGCCAAGTTTGGAGACATTTGGAGGCATTTTTTAAAATGTTGGTAACTTTTAAGATGTGCGGACTTCAACTCCCAGAATTCCCCAGTCAAGATGGCTGGCTAGGGAATTCTGGGAGTTGAAGTCTACAAGGCCTGGAAGTCGCTATGATTGAACTGACTGGGGGATTCTGGGAATTAAAGTCCACCGGTCTTAAAATTGCAAAGGTTGGGCTAGTTGGGGAATTCTGGGAGTTGAAGTCCAGAGGTTGGGAAGTCGCTACGATTGAACTGAGTGGGGAATTCTGGGAGTTGAAGTCCACAGGTCGGGAAGTTGCCAAATTTGGACTGGCTGAGGCATTCTGGGAGTTGAAGTCCACACGTTTTAAAATCGCCAAGGTTGGAGACAATGTTTTTTCAATACTGGCAACTTTGATGATGTTTGGACTTCAACTCCCAGAATTCCCCAGTTGAGAGGGCTGGCTTGGGGGGATTCTGGGAGTTGAAGTCCACCAGTCACCAAGTTCCCCAGGTTGGACACCCCCTGGCAGAAGGCAAGCTAGTCCTTCCTCTCTCCCATTGCAATTCCCCTTCCACCATTGTTGTGTGACCCAAATTATGTTGGGGTGCGCCGTAATCGGGGTTCATGAGGGCGGGGTCCTATTGATTGATAGGCCGGGCTGCTTCCTGTCCCGCCGGTAACGGAGATACCATAGAGCAGTGTTTCTCAACCTTGGTAGCTTGAAGATGGGTAGACTTCAACTCCCAGAATCCCCCAGCTAGTCTGCTTTAAGAGGGGTGGACTTCAACCCCCAGAATCCCCCAGCCAGCATGGCTTCCTCCTCATCTGTGATAATTAAAAGCCTCTTCCTAGGCCCAGGCACTCAGAACATGCTCAGGAAACCAGCAACCCTTCCCAGGGGATCAGTCTGAGGGTGGAACTCCCAGAATTCCAGTCAGCCAGCTAGGAATTCTGGGAATAAATCTTCCCACACAGTTACAGATTAGGAAAATTAGGGCAATCGTCAGGAATATAGGCCGTGCTGACTTTCGCATGCTGGCTGGGGAATGCTGGGAGTTGAAGTCCACCCCTCTTAAAGCAGACTATCTGGGGGATTCTGGGAGTTGAAGTCCACTCCTCTTAAAGCAGACTAGCTAAGGAATTCTGGGAGTTGAAGTCCACCCCTCTTAAAGCGAACTAGCTGGGGGATTCTGGGAGTTGAAGTCCACTCCTCTTAAAGCAGACTAGCTAAGGAATTCTGGGAGTTGAAGTCCACCCCTCTTAAAGCGAACTAGCTGGGGGATTCTGGGGGTTGAAGTCCACCCCTCTTAAAGCAGACTATCTGGGGGATTCTGGGAGTTGAAGTCCACCCCTCTTAAAGCAGACTATCTGGGGGATTCTGGGAGTTGAAGTCCACTCCCCTTAAAGCAGACTATCTGGGGGATTCTGGGAGTTGAAGTCCACTCCTCTTAAAGCAGACTATCTGGGGGATTCTGGGAGTTGAAGTCCACTCCTCTTAAAGCAGACTAGCTAAGGAATTCTGGGAGTTGAAGTCCACCCCTCTTAAAGCGAACTAGCTGGGGGATTCTGGGAGTTGAAGTCCACTTCTCTTAAAGCAAACTATCTGGGGAATTCTGGGAGTTGAAGTCCACCCCTCTTAAAGCGAACTAGCTGGGGGATTCTGGGAGTTGAAGTCCACCCCTCTTAAAGCAGACTAGCTAAGGAATTCTGGGAGTTGAAGTCCACCCGTCTTCAACTGAGTGTTGAGAAACGCTACCATAGAGAGAGAATTCAAAAGAGGATATTATGCCGGTATTCAAATTGGGGTGTCCAAATTCTGAGGTCACCTCCCTGCCCCGTCCTTGCACAGGCCAGGCGGAGCTCGGAAAAATAAACGAGGTATCGTTGTGTCTCAACACTTAATTAACGACGACAATAACAACCACAGGCGTGGTGATATTTTGTTTCCTCCCCGGCCGGGTTTCTATCCGTCCGTCGGAGGAATGAGGAGGTGGCATAAATTGGGGCAGGAGTGCAAGGAGTGCAAACGGGATCGCCGGACCTTGATATGCGCAGGCAGTCCTCGAACTTACGACCGCAATGACAGCCGTCGCTGAGCAAGACGGTGGCGAAGTCAGCGTTCCCGTTTCGCGACTTTCCTTGCCGCCCGTTTTGTTAAGGGAATTCGCCGCCGCTTTAAATCGGGGGACCACGATGAGAGCCGGTCGCTGAGCGAGACGGTTGTTAAGGGAACGTCGCCCCGTTTCGCGACCTTCCTTGCCGCCGTTATTCCTCGCTGCCACTTTAAATCAGGTTGTTAAAGGAGTCTGGCTCCCCCCCCCTTGACTTTGCTCATGGGAAGGTCACAAAAAGGAATCATGTGACACCCCCCCGGAGACACTACGACGGTCATAAATATGAGTCAGTGGCCAAGCGTCTTGAGTTTTGATCATGTGATCATAGAGTTGCTGTAACGGTTGTTAAGTGTGAAAAAGTCCATTTTTACAGTGCCATTGTAACTTTGGACGGTCACTAAGTGGACTGTCGTAAGTCGAGGACTCTCTGTACTCTCGGCGCAGGAAAGAGAGGAGGGTTCTGGCTGCAAGAGGTTCATTCACCACTTGCAAACCTTGTTTGCTGAGGCGTTCGGTGCAAACCCCCAATTTTGCACATGTCTGTATTCCAGTTTACAGAGAGTCCTCGACTTATGACCAAAACAGGGGCCGGAATTTCCAGTCACTAAGTGATACAATCCGTTAAGCAAGTCATGACGTGGCCGGACCCGATTTTGCAAACAATTTTTTTCACCACGAGTTGCAAAGTGAATCATATGGTCCTTAAGCGAAGCCCATTTTGGGAAGGGCATTACGCAGTTGTTAAGTGAATCAGACGGTCGTTAAACGAATCCAGTCTCCCTGATTGGTCAGATGCCGGATGGGAAGGTTTCAAATTGTGTCCGTGTGACCGCAGGATGCGGCAACCGTCGTAAATCTGAGACAGTGGCCAAGTACCCAAATTGTCATCACATGACCTCAGGAGCGGGTCAACGGTCATAACTCTGAGGACAAGTCACGTTTTCCCAGCTTTGTCGTAACTTAGAGCTGTCATAAAATGAATCGTTGTAAATCAAGGACTCCCTGAAGTTATTCGGAAGGGAGTTATTCAAGAGAAAGCAAGATATGCCGGCCAGAGTAACTCATTACAGGCAGTCCTTGACTTACAACGATTCGCTTCAAAGTTACAACGGGACTGAAAAAAACAACTCATGACCATGTTTCACACTTACGACCGTTGCGGCCTCCCCCATACGTGATTTACATTCCGATGCTTGACAACTGATTCACACTTAACGACGGTTGCAGTATCCCCGGGGAAAGGGGTGGCTCTCACGTGATTCCCATTTTACGACCGCCTGACGAGCAAAGTCAGCGATCCACTTAACGGCGGCGGCAAACAAAGTCGTAGAACGGGGCAGCAGCACCCGCTTAACCGACGTCTCGCTTCGCGGTGTCAATTTTGGGCTCCGTTGTGGTCGTAAGTCGGGGACGCCCTGTAGCGCAGTGAGAGCCCCCATTCATTCAATCAATAAAATAAGTAAAAAAATTTCGTTTTGAGAAAAATGAACCTCAAACGTTTGCGCATTTCTTACTTCCAACTGGCTCGGTGTCGGAGACCCGGGTTCGAATCCCACTCAAGCCCACCCTGGGAAATCAAAGTCCTCCTTCCCTCTCGAAAGCCGTCCTTCTGCGGGTCACTGCAGGAAGGAGATTACGCAGGATCTAATCGAATGCAGATGAAATGCGGGGATGAGAGATCCTTTCGGATTTATTGGGATTAGCCGGCCTGGTAAAACAGAATATTTTAAGAGCTTTGCAAACAGTCAAAATGCTGGAATTGACGTCCTTGCAGCTGAATCCGTAGCAGACGAAGGCAAGTTGGTCGTAAAATGAGGACCCACGTCCTTTTTCCCCCCCTGGATCTTCTCCAAATCTTCTCACAATCCGCCCAGAGACCCCCCCCTCTCCCCTAATCCCGTCTGCGGATTTGGATAAGTGGGCGAAAGAAAAAGCATTTTCTTTCCGAAGCCGGCAGATCAATTTCCCTTAACAGTAACAGAGTTGGAAGGAACCTTGGAGGTCATCTAGCCCAACCCCCCGCTGACGCAGGAGAACTGTACTAGGGAGGGATTCGAACCATCGAACTGCCGACCTTTCTGATCGACAAGCTCAGTGTCTTAGCCACTGAGCCACCTAGTCAGGCTGAACTCATTGATCGATGATAAGACATGTGGATTTCAATTCCCAGAATTCCCCCCTCCCCAAAATTGAACCTGTTTTTTTTTTTTTTTAATTTAATAGACGGTGGGAAGGTGGCGGATGTAATATACCTTGATTTCATCAAAGTGAAAAAACAACAATCCATGACAATTTAATAAACAAAAGTGGAATAGAAGGCGTTATTAAGTGGAAAATTCATCTGCTGACTGGGGGATTCTGGGAGTTGAAGTCCACCCTGCTACGATTGAAAATCACTCTACCAAACCTTGATCTGAACTCACGGCCCAACATACTAGATTTAAAATAAGACAAGAACAAATGTGGTTAGATTACGGTTTATCGCCTATTTTTAATCGGGTAAATTTCTTAATAGACGGTGGGAATGCAGTAGATGTAATATATCTTGATTTCAGAAAAGTGTAAAAAAAAATAATAACCCACTACCACCTAAATTAATAAACAAGTTAAAAAGTGAGACAGACGGCATGAGAATACTTTGCCCGGGTAATTTAATAGACGGTGGGAATGCAGTAGATGTAATATATCTTGATTTCAGAAAAGTGTAAAAAAAATAACCCACCACCAACTAAATTAATAAACAAGTTAAAAAGTGAGACAGACGGCATGAGAATATTTTGACTGGGTAATTTAATAGACGGTGGGAATGCAGTAGATGTAATATATCTTGATTTCAGAAAAATGTAAAAAAAAAAAAATAACCCACTACCACCTAAATTAATAAACAAGTTAAAAAGTGAGACAGACGGCATGAGAATTAAGCGGGAAAACTGATCTGGTGGACTGGGGGATTCTGGGAGTTGAAGTCCATCCGTCTTCAAGCTGCCAAGGTCGAAAAAACCTTACGGCCCAACATTTAAAATAGGGCAAGCATAAATAAGGCTGGCTAGGTGGCTCAGTGGCTAAGATGCTGAGCTTGTCGATCAGAAAGGTTGGCAGTTCGGTGGTTCGAATCTCTAGCAGTGGGTTGGACTGGATGACCTCCGGAGGTCCCTTCCCACTCTGTTAACTGTTAAATATTGGTAGGCTACTTTATTACATTTTTTTTTTTTTGATCGGGTCATTTTCTTAATAGACGGTGGGAATGCAATATATCTTGACTTTCAGCAAAGTGAGGGGGTGTGGGAAAAATAAACCAGGACAAGTTAAATTAATAACCAGGTTAAAAGTGGGCTAGAGGGCATGATGATAACCTGCTAACTGTGGGATTCTGGGAGTTGAAGTCCATCCATCTTCAAAGCTGTCCAGGTATGGGAAGGGGTTCCGGGCCAGGGTCTCCCCCCCTCCACACACACCCCCCCCAGGGAAAACAGATTTTGCAAACAAAAAAAAAACTGATAGGGAAATAGCTCCAATATCTTGGGAAAGAGCCCAAGATAAGACCACAAAGGTCTCCTTTCATGTGGGTGTTTTTTTGTTTTTTTTTAGGAATTGCAAATCGGAGGGGAGGGGGATATTTTAATGGGGAGGGGGGCTTTCAAAGTGTGGAGGGCCGGGTGGAAAATCCCTGAAGGGCACACCTATCTCCCCTTTCAAAAGCCCTAAGGGAGAGGATGATGGGAGGGGAGATCATTTCAAATATTTTTGCCACCTGGCCTACCTCGCAGGATTGTTGGGAGGAATGGAACCAGGCCAGAAGGATTGCGCCTGTCACAACTGGAACGATCGTTGCTTATTTTTGCCAGTCGTGTTATTTCTATTTGCAGGTCTTTCTTTGTTGTGTTGTTGTTGTTATTGTTGTTATTACATTTATTTTGCCACTCCAGTCAACTCTGGGTGCCTTACACAATTTTCTTTTTCTTTCTTTCTTTCTTTCTTTCTTTCTTTCTTTCTTTCTTTCTTTCTTTCTTCCTTCCTTCCCTCTTTCCCTCCCTCCCTTCTTTCTTTCCTTCTTTCCTTTTCTTTCCTTTTCTGTTTTTTCTTTCTGTTTCTCTTTTTCCTCTATTTCTCTCTCTTGCTTTCCCTCTTGCTTTTTCTTTTTGCTCTTCCTTCTTTCTTTCTTTATTTGTTTGTTCAACTTGTATGCCGCCTTTCTCCGAAGACTCAAGGCGGCTTCCTTCCTTCCTTCCTTCTTCCTTCCTTCCTTCCTCATAACTTCCATGGTCTTTGGTTGAAGTATTTTCTTTTTCTTTCTTTCTTTCTTTCTTCCTTCCTTCCTTCTTTCCTTCCGTTTCTGCTTCTTGTTTCTTTCTTCTTTCTTTCTTTCTTTCTTTCTTTCTTTCTTTCTTTCTTTCTTTCTTTCTTTCTTTCCTCTCTTTTTCTTTCTCATTTTCCTTCTTTCCTTCCTTCCTTCCTTTCCTTCCTTTCCTTTCTTTCTTTACTTCCTTCCTTCTTCCCTTCCTTCCTCATAACTTCAATGTTCTTTAGTTGATGTATTTTCTTTTTCTCCTTCTTCCTTCCTTCCTTCCTTCCTCATAACTTCCATGGTCTTTCTTCCTTCCTTCTTTCCTTCCGTTTCTGCTTCTTGTTTCTTTCTTCTTTCTTTCTTTCTTTCTTTCTTTCCTCTCTTTTTCTTTCTCATTTTCCTTCCTTCCTTCCTTCCTTCCTTTCCCTCCTTCCTTTCCTTTCTTTCTTTCCTTCCTTCCTTCCCCTTCCTTCCTCATAACTTCAATGTTCTTTAGTTAAAGTATTTTCTTTTTCTCTTTCTTCCTTCCTTCCTTCCCTTTCTGCTTCTTGTTTCTTCCTTTCCTTTCTTCCTTTCCTTCCTTCCTTCCCCTTCCTTCCTCATAACTTCAATCTTCTTTAGTTAAAGTATTTTCTTTTTCTCTTCCTTCCTTCCTTCCTTCCTTCCCTTTCTGCTTCTTGTTTCTTTCTTTTCTTTCTTTCTTCTTTCTTCTTTCTTCTTTCCTCTTTTTCTTTTTCATTTTCCTTCTTTCCTTTCTTTCTTTCTTTCTCTTTCTTTCTTTTTCTTTCTTTCTTTCTTTCTTTCTTTCTCTTTCTTTCTTTCTCTTTCTCTTTCTTTCTCTTTCTTTCTTTCTTTCTTTCTTTTTTTCTTTCCTTCCTTCCTTCCTTTCCCTTTAGCCTTTGAAAGAAAGGAGAATTTTTAATTTTGGGCGTCCTCGTGAGGTAAGAGGACAGAGCTGGCTGGACTAGTTCCCAGGGGCCTGAATGTCCTTTCTGTGGAGCTGACCGAGATGTTTTTCCTCTTATCAGAAAAACCTTTCTTCACCTATCTATTAAAATGTTCCTTCCTCGTTTTTTCCCCCCTTTGTAGTATTCAAATTCAAGGACAGAGTGGGGAGGGGGGGCTTTGCTGGGCACTTGAAGGGAGGGAGGGGCCACCACAGATAACAGGCCCTGGGGGCACCCCCGAAGCTCTGCTGGGGTGACTTTTCTTCCGGCTGACCTCAATGCAATGGCATCTTTCCTCGACCCTTTCAGTAAATCAGGGTTTGTCACCCTTGGCAATTTTAAGACTTGTGGACTTCAACTCCCAGAATTCCCCAGGCAGCCATAGAGGATAACTTTCTTAATAGACGGAGGGTATGCAGTAAGCATAATATATCTTGACTTCAGCAAAATGGGGAAACAAAGAGCTGGCTGGGGAATTCTGGGAGTCGAAGTCCACCCGCCTTAAAAGTTGGCGAGTTAAATGTTGCATTCGCACATTCAAGAGATGCCACCTCTCGGGTTTTGAGGAAAAAAGCTTGCCATTTCCTCCTGGCTAGGTTAGAAGTCAGGCAGCCGCGAGTTCTAGTCCTGCCATTAAGCACAAAAAAGACTTTGGGCCGCTCACCAGGAGACGGTGAGTTCTAGTCTCGCATTAGGCATGAAAGCCGGCTGGGTGACTTTGAGCCAAGGACAGGGTGACGGTGAGTTCGAGTCCTGTCTTAGGCATGAAAGGCGGCTGGGTGACATTGGGCCAAGTGCCAAGTGGGTTCAGACATTGGGCTGAACCCACCTCACAGGATTGTTGTTGGGGGGGGAAATAGGAGGAAGAAGGAGCACTGGGTGCCTTGGCACCTTGAAGTATTTATAAGAATAATAAAGCTGGAATATCAATCAATAATCTGTCTGTCTGTCTATTTGTCTATCATCTCTCTCTCTCTCTCTTTCTCTGTCTGTCTGTCTCTCTCTAATCTCTCTGTCTATGTCTGTCTCTCTGTCTCTCTCTATGTGTATATATATATATATATATATATATATATATATATATATATATATATATATATACATCTATATCTATCTATCTTTAATCTCTCTCTCTGTGTCTGTCTCTATATCTGTCTGTATATATCTCTCTCTCCATCCATCCATCTCTATTTCTATCTTTCTCTTTCTCTAACCTCTCTCTCCATCCATCCATCCATCCATCCCTATCTCTCTATCTCTAATCTCTCTCTTTCTCCATCTATCCATCTCTCTTTCTCTCTCTCTCTCTCTAATCTCTCTCTCTCTCTCCATCCATCCATCCATCCATCCACCCATCCCTATCTCTCATCTCTCATCTCTCTCTTTCTCCATTATCCATCTCTATTTCTCGATCTCTCTCTCTAATCTCTCTCTCTCTCCATCCATCCATCTCTATTTCTATCTCTCTAACCTCTCTCTCCATCCTTCCATCTTTCCATCCCTATCTCTCTAATCTCTCTTTCTCCATCCATCTCTATTTCTCTCTCTCACTCCATCCATCCATCCAGCTCTATTTCTCTCTCTCTCTCTCTCTCTCTCTCTCTAATCTCTCACTCTCCATCCATCCATCCCTATTTCATTCTCTCTAACCTCTCTCTCCATCCTTCCATCCATCCCTATCTCTCTAATCTCTCTTTCTCCATCCATCTCTCTCTCTCTCTCTCTCTCCATCCATCCATCCTCTATTTCTATCTCTCTAACCTCTCTCTCCATCCTTCCATCCTTCCATCCTTCCATCCATCCCTATCTCTCTAATCTCTCTTTCTCCATCCATCTCTCTTTCTCTCTCTCTCTCTCTCTCTCTCTCCATCCATCCATCCCTGCCTCTGTCTGTCTCTGTCTCTCTCTCTTTCTCAACCAGGTCAATCTTAGGAATGCAGCCCCCAGGGCGAAAAAGCCCCCCCCTCCTCCCAGGAGACCCCTGCAAGAAACCTCACTGGGAAAGTGGGGGGGGGGAAGGAGGGGTCGCAGGTCGGCCGGGCTGAAGATGCGCCCGGATTTGCATATGGATGAAGGGGGCGGGGCCCGAGGGAGAGATTAAAACGGCGGCCGCTTCGCCCGGCGTCCTCTTTGCCTTCGGAGCATCTCGGCTCGCTCACCTTGCTCCGGCGGCGGCGGCGGTTCGATTCCAGGCAGCAGCTCACCTGTTTTTTGTTTGTTTTTTTGCCTCGGGTGCGGGAGGCTTCTTCTTTCTTCTTCTTCTTCTTTTTTTTTTTTTTTGTCTGCCATGGCCGTCGAGAAGGAAAAGAAGACCTGCGGGCAGGTGATGCACGAATGGAAGGAATTCATCTGGAACCCCCGGACCCATCAATTTATGGGGCGAACCGGCAGCAGCTGGGGTGAGGCTCGGGACGGCTGGGGGTGGGTGGGATGGGGGGGTTTGGCTTTCAGAGCTGCCTTTCTCCCCCCTCCCCCATTTAACCCCCCCTCCCCATCTCCAGGCGTCTGCTCTCTAGCTGGGGGAGAGGGGAGGGGGCTCAGCTGTAGGTTGGGGGAGGTGGGGTCGCCTCTTGGCCAAGAGAGGCTCCCCACCCACCCACCCCCGACATTAAGAAAAAAGGCGGATTGGGGAAAAGGGGGGTGGGGGGTCTAGGAGTTTTTTTTTCCCTTGAGGGAGGGGTCTTCAAGAGCTTGATTAAAGATGGGAAGGGTCCGTTTAATGGCCGTGGAGGAAGGGGGGGGTCTCTGAAAGGACGCTTCCTTTTCCAGGGGTCTCCAATGGGGAAGATTCCCCCCCCCGTTTTTTCTCGCAAAGCATTTCGACCGGTGGGGGGGGGGAAGCGTGGAGAGGGACCCTCCACCCCCTCCCGAAGCTTCCTCCGAAGCCGAAAGATGGGGAAGGGTCTCGTGCAATTCCCACCCCCACACTCACCTCTCCCCCATCCCACCTGTCTTGGTCTCTTTTTTTTACCTGCGGGTTTGGGGGAAAAAAAAAACGGAGGTAGGAAAAAAAAATGGGTGGGGGGGGGAAAGAGAGAGAGAGAGAGAAGCCAAAGCTTGGGAATGTGACCTTTGCGACGACTTGATGACTTTGGGGAGGGGGTGTCAGGGAGGGAGGGGGGGGGATGGAAGGCTTCAAAGGGGCCGCCTATCTCTTCTCTTAGATAAAAAAAAAAAAAAACCATCTCCCGAGCGCTTCTTCTCCGCGATTGCGACAAAAACAGCCTCGTAAATCGCGCTCCAGGGTACAGGGCTTTTAAATGGGGAGGGGGCTTCTATTTTAAACCTTTGAGATGTGGGGGAGGGGGCAAAATTCAGGGGAAAAAAAAACACACGAAAAAAGAAGAAAGGAGAAAAGGCAGGCGGTGAATGCGGAACGAATTCTCCCCCCCCCCCGCTTCCCCAAATTTGGGGCGGGGGGCTTCTGTCTGTGTTTTGTGCCGGAGTGGGGAGGGGTGGGCTGTTTCAGCCGAGATTTGGCTATGTTGTTTTTTTGTTTTATTTTTAAAGAGAGGGGGGGGGTCCCTGAAAAGGATGGGAGAAATATTGAGACGGGAAGATTTTTTTTTGGAGTGGCTTCCAGAGATTTGAGGAGGGGGGGGCTTCCCTGTTTAAAGGGAGCGGCATTCCCACGGTCAGGGGATATTGGGGAGGGGGTGGCCCAAAGGAGGAAGAGGGGGGCTGTGTTTTTTTTTTTGGGGTAGGGGGGAAAGAACATCCTCCTTTCTCTCGCTCTCACCCCCTCCCCACCTTCCCAGAGGCCTATGGAGAGAGAGAGAGAGAAAAAAAAATAGGTCATGGATTTCCTTCTGCTAAAAGGGTGGGTGGGCTTGGCTGCCCGGGAAGAGGGGGGGGGGCTCCCCCATGGCTGCCCAATCTGTCCAGCAGTTCCTTCCCAGCGCTGGAGGGGAGAAGAGGGGAGGTAGGGGCTTCGAGGTGCTTTCTTCTTCTCTGGAGTCTCCCCTAGACATCTTCCCCGATGCCCCCCTTGCCTCTCTCTCTGAATGTAGGCACATTTTTTCAGTCTGAAAAAGACTGCAGTTGGCACTGGCTGGCATCTGGGTTGCCATCTCTAATTTTAAGGGGGGGGTGGGAAAAGAAAGAGAGACGCCTCCCTCCCTTATTCCCGAAATATCCCTACGGTGCAAAATTGCCAATCCATGCATTTTTTTCCCCCCACCCTGTTCCCTTCTCTCAAATATTTTTCATTTTTGCCCCTGTCTCCTGTCTCTTCCCCCCCCCCGGACCACCCCGGACCCCTGTAAAAGCAGGGGAGCCCGGGTGGAGTCTCTGGGAGCCCAAATTAAAAAAATTAAAATTAAAATATAACGCTGGAAGCTTCTGCCTGGCAGCGAGATTAGTAGCTCCTTGGAAAAGAGGGAGGGAAGGAAGGAAGGAAGGAAGGAAGGAAGGAAGGAAGGAAGGAAGGAAGGAAGGGGGCCTTGATCCCGGCAATAAATTTGGCATTATAGTGGGATGGATTGGCTGCTCCCCAGAACAATTGCAGCTGGGCTTGTAGAAAAAGAGGGGTGGGTGAGTGAGATTGAAAGAAATGTGGGGAGGGGGTTTTGAGGGGGGGGAAGAGCAGGATTTCCAGACAGGGAGCAGTTCTCCTGTATGTGGCTTGGAGATTCTTTTAACGAATAGGCCTCTAAAAATGTCTCTTTATCAGTCTCTGCATTTTTCTTTCTTTCTTTCCTTCCTTCCTTTTCTCTTTCTTTCTGCCTCACCCCTTCCTTCCTTCCTTCCTTCTTTCTTTCTGCCTCTTCTTCCTTTCTTCCTTTCTTTCTCTTCCTTTCTTTTTGTCTTTCTGTCTCTCCTTCCTCCCTTTCCATTTTCTCTCTCTTTCTGCCTCACCCCTTCCTTCCCTCTTTCTTTTCCTTCCTTCTTTCTTTCTGCCTCTTCTTCCTTCCTTCTCCCACTTCTTCCTTTCTCTCTCTCTCTCTTTCTGCCTCACCCCTTCCTTCCCTCTTTCTTCTCCTTCCTTTTTTCTTTCTGCCTCCTTCCTTCTCTCACTTCTTTCTTTCTCTCTCTTTCTGCCTCTCCTTCCTTCCTTTCCATTTTCTCTTTCTTTCTGCCTCGCCCCTTTCTTTCCCTCTTTCTCTTTTCCTTTTTTTCCTTCTGCCTCTTCTTCCTTCTTTCCTTCTTGCTCTCTTTTCCTTCCTTTTTTCTTTCTGCCTCCTTCCTTCCTTCCTTCTCCCACTTCTTTCTTTCTCTCCCTCTCTCTTTCTGCCTCTCCTTCCTTCCTTTCCATTTTCTCTTTCTTTCTGCCTCACCCCTTCCTTCCCTCTTTCTCTTCCTTCCTTTTTTTCCTTCTGCCTCTTCTTCCTTCCTTCCTTTCTTCTCTCTTTTCCTTCTTTTTTCTTTCTGCCTCCTTCCTTCCTTCCTTCTCCACCAATTTGACCTCCTTTCTCTCCCCCCCAAATTTCCTCCCCCTCCCTCTCCTTCCAACTCGATAAAGCCAGTTCTTCCTTTGCAAAGATTCTTGCAGTCTTCTTTGACAAGGACTAAAAAAAAAATATGCATTATTCTTAGACTTTCCTACCCTTGGAAGGAAGGAGGGAGGGAGGGAGGCTGTCGGTCTCACAGCTGAGCATTTCCAATCCCCTTGAAAACCCGGGTCTGCCTCTCTCAAAATCCCCCCTCCTCTCCCTATGCCATCCCACCCACCCCCCAAATTATCTCTGGCTGGGTGTTTGCTTTGCAGAGAGTCGAAGGGAAGGCCAGGATTCGCCAGTAAAACCTGAACTGGGAACTTTTGTGATGGGGATGCGGCCGATGTTTTTAAAAGGGTTGTGTGTTCCACTTGACCTTTGACCCCGGGTGGCTCTGGCGGGTGGCTCTGGGTGAGCGTCCTCACGTGGGCATTATCGGTGGTTCGGTGGGGTTATTTTTATGCGCGCCTCCTCCTGCGCTGCCCAGCCCTTGCAAAGTGGGGCAGCTGGCAAGCATCACAGATAAAAGATGCCGAATGATATTTGCAATAAATACTGCGAATGAATGTAGATTGGCCACAAATATCGCAAATCAAAGATACTTCTATTTGCCAAAAATAGGATAGGATAGGATAGGATAGGATAGGATAGGATAGGATAGGATAACAGATTTGGGAGGGACCTTGGAGGTCTTCTAGTCCACTCCCTGCCCAGGCAGAAAACCCTACACCACTTCAGATTTGCAGATAAACTCATATCTGCAGTAAATATTACAAATAAAAAGATACCAATTAATATTTGCAATAAATATTGCAAATGAACTTCTGTTGGCCATGAATATTGCAAATCAAAGATCCTTCTATTTGCCAAAAATATTGCAGGTAAACTCATATCTGCAGTAAATATCACAAATAAAAAGATACCAATTAATATTTGCAACAAATACTGCAAATGAACTTATATTGACCACAAATATCGCAAATCAAAGACTCTTCTATTTGCCAAAAATATTGCAGATAAACTTAGATCTGCAACAAATATTACAAATATAACATACCGATTAATATTTTCAATAAATATGGCTAATCATGTTGGCCATAAATCTTGCAAATCAAAGATACTTCTATTTGCCAAAAATATTGCAGGTAAACTCATATCTGCAGTAAATATCACAAATAAAAAGATTCCAATTAATATTTGCAATACATATTGCAAATGAACTTATGTTGGCCACAAATATCGCAAATCAAAGACTCTTCTATTTGCCAAAAATATTGCAGATAAACTTAGATCTGCAACAAATATTACAAATAAAACATACTAATTTATATTTGCAGTAAATACTGCAAATGAACTTATATTGGCCATAAATCTTGCAAATCAACGACTCTTCTATTTGCCAAAAATATTGCAGATAAATTTATACCTGCAGTAAATATTACAAATAAAAAGATACCGATTTATATTTGCAATAAATACGGCCAATCACGTTGGCCATAAATATTGCAAGTTAAAGGTACTTCTATTTGCCAAAAAAGATTGCAGATTAACTTACATCTGCAATGCACAGTATAAATAAAAGATACCAAGACAATATATAAGACTCCAAGCTGTCTCGTTTTGAGAAAAGACGATTTATCCAAAGGCAGCCAGTTCTTGGTTTGGGGTTGGGCAAAGCTGAATCCTAGCTCTTTTTTGGGGGGGGAGCCCCATTTTTGAAAGGGGGGGAACAGGATGAGCAAAAGACCCTTTTCCCACCTCTCCAGGTAGTGCAGAAAGCTACTACCTGGAGTGATGGGGAAGGGAGGAAGAATAGAGAGGAAGAAAATAGGTTTGTTACTCTCTTGGCAATATCGGGGAGTGTGTATGTGGGGGGGGGGAGAAATTCTGTTTCCTGTGCTTCTGCAGAGAAAGACGGGGAGTTCGTGCAGGCTGGAAAGGGGCGGGGGGGGGGAAGCTGGTGCAGTGTTGGCCCATTTTTCTGCAGCTGGCAGAGCGACCTGCAAAGAGGAGGAGGAGGAGGAAAGGAGGAGGAGGACTGGACCGAGGATGGGGGAGAATCTTTGAATAGAAGGGGAGCTATTATTTATTTAGTTATTTATTCGACGTCTCTGGCCATCCATCCAAACTAGGCGGCATAGGAAAATTAAAATGCAAGGGATAAGACGACGCCAGAATAACCGAGTCGGGAAGGGACCTTAGAGGTCTTCTAGTCCAACCCCCTGCTCAAGCCAGAGACCCCACACCATTTTCAGCCAAAACGGTTGTCCGATCTCTTCTTAAAAGCTTCCAGTGATAGAGCATCCATAACTTCTGGGATCAAGCCGTTCCACTAACAGGAGAACAGAGTTGAGAGGGACCTTGGAGGTCATCTAGCTCAACCCCCTCGCTGAAACAGGAAGCCCTACACCATTTCAGTGAAACGGTGGTCCAATCTCTCTCTTTTTTTAAAAAAAAAAAACCTCCATTTTTTGCATGGCATCCTGGCTCGTTTTTGGGTCGAGGGATCTGGGGAAGGAGAGAGAGAGAGAAGAAAAGGGGGGGCTGGGATGTTGAGAAGGAAGGAAGTATCTGACCCCCCACCCCACACCCCCAAAATTTGGCTCAGCCACATGGCCTTTGCAAGACCAAGCCTTATGGGCTTCGGATGCACGTCTAACGTTTTCCTTTAAAAGGGCCTTTTCCTCCAGGTTGTAGGGAACTCTCGGCTAAAGTTGCACTTTTATTTTAGCTTCTTAAAAGAGCGAACACCTTGACGGAAAGGTGGGTCAGTGGATTGGCTATTATTTAACCCCAGGAGGTTAAAGGTCGCCGGAAAGAGCCGCCCGAGATTATCCCAGGTTTATTCGGTGTTCTGAGATTAGTGTGGATTATGGCGAGAGGTGACACAACTGAAATACATCACCGATGTCTCATCGCTTTTGCAAGATCTATCAAAACTCTCGAATGGGCGGTTTGACTGTTTGGTTGTCCCAGATTCCTTTTCTGATTGTGCAATTTGGGCTTTATATATATATATATATATTAAAAAAAAGCCTAGGTTACGGAGCTCGGCAAGGCACGGATTCTTTCGGAGGGTGGAGCTGGGGCCAGGTTGCGTCCTCTTAGCCTCAATCTTCCCTTCTGTAAAATGGGAATCCTGTCCTGTCCTAGTTCTGGGGATCGGATTAGAGGGAAAGGTTTTCTCTTCTGACCCAGATTCGGAATCCCTTCTGCATATGAGACAATTCCATTTCTCTTCTCCTTCGGGTTGGGGGGGGCGTTGGGGGGTTTGCAAGCGAGGTGGAAAGGGTAGAAGCTTGGAGGTCATAAGCAAACAGGGAAGGGAAGGGAAGGAAAAGAAAGGAAAGGAGAAAAAGGGAAGGGAAGGAAGATAAAAAGAGGGAAGGAAAGGAGGGGAAGGAGAAGGGGAGGAAAGGAAGATAAAAAGAGGGAAGGAAAGGAGGGGAAGGAGAAGGGGAGGAAAGGAAAGGAGAAAAAGAGAAGGGAAGGGAAGGGAGATAAAAGAGGGAAGGAAAGGAAAGGAAAGGAAAGGAGGGGAAGGAGAAGGGGGAAAGGAAAGGAAAGGAGAAAAAGAGAAGGGAAGGGAAGGAAGATAAAAGAGGGAAGGGAAAGGAAGGAAAGGAAAGGAGAAAAAGGGAAGGGAAGGAAGATAAAAAGAGGGAAGGAAAGGAAAGGAAAGGAGGGGAAGGAGAAGGGGGAAAGGAAAGGAAAGGAGAAAAAGGGAAGGGAAGGAAGATAAAAGAGGGAAGGGAAAGGAAGGAAAGGAGAAAAAGGGAAGGGAAGGAAGATAAAAAGAGGAAAGGAAAGGAAAGGAAAGGAAAGGAGGGGAAGGAGAAGGGGAGGAAAGGAAAGGAGAAAAAGAGAAGGGAAGGGAAGGAAGATAAAAGAGGGAAGGGAAAGGAAGGAAAGGAAAGGAGGGGAAGGAGAAGGGGAGGAAAGGAAAGGAGAAAAAGGGAAGGGAAGGAAGATAAAAGAGGGAAGGGAAAGGAAGGAAAGGAAAGGAGAAAAAGGGAAGGGAAGGAAGATAAAAAGAGGAAAGGAAAGGAAAGGAAAGGAGGGGAAGGAGAAGGGGAGGAAAGGAAAGGAGAAAAAGAGAAGGGAAGGGAAGGAAGATAAAAGAGGGAAGGGAAAGGAAGGAAAGGAAAGGAGGGGAAGGAGAGGAGGGGAAGGAGAAGGGGAGGAAAGGAAAGGAGAAAAACGGAAGGGAAAGAAGATAAAAGAGGGAAGGGAAAGGAAGGAAAGGAAAGGAGAAAAAGGGAAGGGAAGGAAGATAAAAAGAGGAAAGGAAAGGAAAGGAAAGGAGGGGAAGGAGAAGGGGAGGAAAGGAAAGGAGAAAAAGAGAAGGGAAGGGAAGGAAGATAAAAGAGGGAAGGGAAAGGAAGGAAAGGAAAGGAGGGGAAGGAGAGGAGGGGAAGGAGAAGGGGAGGAAAGGAAAGGAGAAAAAGGGAAGGGAAAGAAGATAAAAGAGGGAAGGGAAAGGAAGGAAAGGAAAGGAGAAAAAGGGAAGGGAAGGAAGATAAAAAGAGGAAAGGAAAGGAAAGGAAAGGAGGGGAAGGAGAAGGGGAGGAAAGGAAAGGAGAAAAAGAGAAGGGAAGGGAAGGAAGATAAAAGAGGGAAGGGAAAGGAAGGAAAGGAAAGGAGGGGAAGGAGAGGAGGGGAAGGAGAAGGGGAGGAAAGGAAAGGAGAAAAAGGGAAGGGAAAGAAGATAAAAGAGGGAAGGGAAAGGAAGGAAAGGAAAGGAGAAAAAGGGAAGGGAAGGAAGATAAAAAGAGGAAAGGAAAGGAAAGGAAAGGAGGGGAAGGAGAAGGGGAGGAAAGGAAAGGAGAAAAAGAGAAGGGAAGGGAAGGAAGATAAAAGAGGGAAGGGAAAGGAAGGAAAGGAAAGGAGGGGAAGGAGAGGAGGGGAAGGAGAAGGGGAGGAAAGGAAAGGAGAAAAAGGGAAGGGAAGGAAGATAAAAGAGGGAAGGGAAAGGAAGGAAAGGAAAGGAGAAAAAGGGAAGGGAAGGAAGATAAAAAGAGGAAAGGAAAGGAAAGGAAAGGAGGGGAAGGAGAAGGGGAGGAAAGGAAAGGAGAAAAAGAGAAGGGAAGGGAAGGAAGATAAAAGAGGGAAGGGAAAGGAAGGAAAGGAAAGGAGGGGAAGGAGAGGAGGGGAAGGAGAAGGGGAGGAAAGGAAAGGAGAAAAAGGGAAGGGAAGGAAGATAAAAGAGGGAAGGGAAAGGAAGGAAAGGAAAGGAGAAAAAGGGAAGGGAAGGAAGATAAAAAGAGGGAAGGAAAGGAAAGGAGGAGAAGGGGAGGAAAGGAAAGGAAAGGAGAAAAAGAGAAGGGAAGGGAAGGAAGATAAAAGAGGGAAGGGAAAGGAAGGAAAGGAAAAGAGAAAAAGGGAAGGGAAGGAAGATAAAAAGAGGGAAGGAAAGGAAAGGAGGAGAAGGGGAGGAAAGGAAAGGGAAGGAGAAAAAGAGAAGGGAAGGGAAGGAAGATAAAAGAGGGAAGGGAAAGGAAGGAAAGGAAAAGAGAAAAAGGGAAGGGAAGGAAGATAAAAAGAGGGAAGGAAAGGAAAGGAGGGGAAGGAGAAGGGGAGGAAAGGAAAGGAAAGGAGAAAAAGAGAAGGGAAGGGAAGGGAAGAGAAGAGAAGGGAGAGAAGAAAGAAAGAAAGTCACTTATCTGAAATGTTATAGAAAGAAGCAAGGAAGGGAAGGAAAAGAAGGAAGAAGGAAAGAAGGAGAAAGAAAGGAAAGGAAAAACAGACAGAAAAGAGAAAGAAAGAAAGAAAGAAAGAAAGAAAGAAAGAAAGAAAGAAAGAAAGAAAGAAAAACTTGTTTTAAGCTAAGAAAGATATAAAACTGAAAGATATGCAACCCCTAAGTCAGATCGTAGGTTTCAGGGAATTTATGAGGCATATATATATATATATATTTTAAAAAATAGAAGCCGTCAGACAATCCGTTAAATGCTCAAATGAACCTTTTCCAAACCTTGATGGCTTGTTTTAAAGAGTATTTGTGTGTGTGTGTGTGTGTGTGTGTGTGTGTGTGTGTGTGTGTGTGTGTGCCCTTCTCCATTTTAAATCTCTTCTGGGCCTGGAGATGGATGGGGCTGATTTAAATGGAGTTGCTTTTAAAATTCTGCTCTGACTTAACCTACATTTTCCAAAAGGCTTCAAGCTTTTCTTTTTTTCTTTTTTCTTTCCACGATTCATTTATTTATTTATTTTTGCAGGTCAGAGTTTGATTAAAATTTAAATAAAGGCCTGGATAAATTGCCTTTTATTCTGTTGGGTTAGCAGAAGGGGAAAAAAACGGCATTTAGGAAGTAAGGATATATATATATATGAATTTTAAAGCCAAATGCAAAATATAAGTGATTTTTGCCCCATTTTACGACCTTCCTTGACACCGTTGTTAAGCGAATCGCGGCAGCTGATGGTTGTTCGTGAACTTCCTGACCAGATTCACTTAACAACTATGTGACTAACTTAACAACGGTGGCAAAAAAAGGTCGTAAAATGGGGCAAAACTCTTCTCTGAGCGAATGTTTCGCATAGCAACCTAAGCATTTGGGCTCAATTGCGGCCGTAACTCGAGGACTGCCCGTCTCACGACTTGGGGAGGAGAATGAAGGGATCCTTACTCTTTGGAGCAACTAGTGAGAATCAGGACTTTGGGACGTGGTGATGGACAGATTCCCTTTGGGTAGCTAGTCCTCGACTTACAACGCTTACTTCGTGATCGTTCAGAGTTTACAATGGCACCGGAAAAAGTGACGGAGGGCCATTCTTCACACTTACGACCGTTGAAGCATCCCCAATGGGATCAAAACTCAGCCGCTGGGTAACTGACTCGTATTTATGACGGTCTCAGCATCCCGGGGAGGAAACGAGATCCTCCTTTTGCAACCTTCGGACGAGCGACGTCATTAAGGGAAGCTGGATTCACTCAGCGGTTCGCTTAACCCACTTTCTTTCTGCCTCTGACTTCTCTCTTTTTCTCTCTTTCTCTTTTTCTTTCCTTCTTTTTTCTTTCTTTTTTCTTCTCTTGCTTTCTCTTCCTTCCTTCCTTCCTTCCGTCTCTTGCTTTCTTTCTTCTTCTCTTTCTTTCTGCCTTTGACTTCTTTCTTTCTCTCTCTTTGTTTCTCTCTCTTTCTCTTTTTCTCGCTCTGCCTCTCTTCTTTCTCTTTCTTTTTCCTTCTTTCTTTCTTTCCTTCTCTCTTTCTCTTTCTCTTTCCTTCTTTTTTCTCTTTTTTCTCCTTCTTGCTTTCTCTTCCTTCCTTCCGTCTCTTGCTTTCTTTCTTCTTCTCTTTCTTTCTTCTTTCTTTCCTTCTCTCTTTCTCTTTCTCTTTCCTTCTTCTTTCTTTCTTCTTTCTTCTTCTTGCTTTCTCTTCCTTCCTTCCAGCCTTCCCTTGCTTTCTTTCTCCTTCTCACTTTCTTTCTGCCTCTGATTTCTCTCTTTTTCTCTCTTTCTCTTTCTCTTGCTCTGCCTCCTTTCTTTCCTTCTTTTTTCTTTCTTTTTTCTTCTCTCGCTTTCTCTCGCTTTCTTTCTGCCAGTCACCTCTTTCTCCTTCTCACTTCCTTCCTTCCTCTGATTACTCTCTTTCTTTCTCTTTGTTTCTCTCTCTCTCTCTTTTTCTCGCTCTGCCTCTCTTCCTTCCTTCCTTCCTTCCTTCCTTCCTTCCTTCCTTCCTTCCTTTTCTTCCTTTTCTTCCTCCCATTTCTTTCTTTATTTTTCTTTCTTTCTTTCTTTCTTCCTTCCTTCCTTCCTTCCTTCCTTCCTTCCTTCCTTCCTTTCTTTCTTTCTTTCTTTCTTTCTTCCCCCTTGCTTTCTCTTACATTCTTTCTTCTGCCTGTCACCAGTTTCTCTTTCTCTCTCTTCCCCCCCCCCTCCTTGCAGTGCCAGGTCCCTCAAATCAGCTTTCTCGGGGGGGGGGCTTTCCACTTGCTCTTTTTAATTTCCTACCCCCCCCACCCGAAGGAGAGGCGCTCTTCCCCCCCCCCCACCAAAGACCTTGGGTTAAGCTGGAGGTGGTGACGCCTGGGGAAACTCTCAGATTTCCTCGTCTGCCATCATCTAATTAAATTGGCACAGTGCCCTGGGGTTGGGCAAGGGCACGTCAGAAGGTGCCTGGGAGCCCTGGCAGAGGCAGGTAGAGAAGGACCGGGGGGGGGGTTTGTCTCTGAAAGGTTGGGCATCCTTGGGGGAGGGGCCTCATCTCTGGAAATTAAACCCACCGAGAAATCCAAGGGGCAGATTTGATAAGGGAAGAATCGATCTTGCTCTACAGTGGACCAGTTTTTGTCAAACTTTTGTAACCTTGGAAGATGATGGGTGGGCTTCCACTCTCAGAATTCCCCAGCCAGCAAGAGAGAGAAAGAGAGAGGGAGAGAGAAAGAAGAAAAGAAAAGAAGAAAAGAAAAGAAAATTCTTGGAGTTGAAGTCATCCATCTTCAAGTTGGAAAGAAAGAAAAGGAAAGAAAGAAAGAAAAAGAGGGGAGGGAGGAAAGGAAAGAAGGAAGAAAAAGAAAGAAGGAAAGGGAGGAAGGAATGAAAGAAAAGACATAGGAAAGAAAAAGAAAGAAAGAAAGAAACAGAAGGAAAGGATGGAAGGAAGGGAAGGGAAGAGGGAAAGGCAGAAGGAATGAAAGAAATGCAGAGAGAAAGGAAAGAAAGAAAGAAAGAAAGAAAGAAAGAAAGAAAAAGAGGGGAGGGAGGGGGAGGGAAGAAAGGAAAGGAAAGAAGGAAGAAAAAGAAGGAAAGGAAGAAGGGAAGAGAAGAAGGAAAAGGAAGAAGGAAAGAATGAAAGAAAAGACAAAGGAAAGAAAAGAAGGAAAGAAAGAAACAGAAGGAAAGGAAGGAAGGAAGGAAAAAACAGAAGGAAGGGAAGGGAAGAGGGAAAGGAAGGAATGAAAGAAATGCAGAGAGAAAGGAAAGAAGGAAGGAAGGAAAGGGAAGAAAGAAAGAAAGAAAAGAAAAAAAGAAAGAAAAAGAGGGGAGGGAGGGGGAGGGAGGAAAGGAAAGAAAAGAAGGAAGAAAAAGAAGGAAAGGAAGAAGGGAAGAGAGGAAGGAAAAGGAAGAAGGAAAGGAAGGAAGGAATGAAAGAAAAGACAAAGGAAAGAGAAAAGAAGGAAAGACAAAGGAAAGAGAAAAGAAGTGGACCTGCCCGCAGGCGATTAATGGATTAACCATTAGCAATGGATTTTGGAAATTACACAGATTAATTTGGAATTAAGACCCGAGATTTTCCTATTGGGGGCAAAACCTTTGAATGTTAAATCAGATATATGGTTCTTGTTGATTCACATTATCGCTGCAGCAAGATTAGCGTATGCGCAGGAGTGGAAAAATCAATACTTACCGATAGATTTGAAAATAATATATAAAATTAATGAGTGTGCGGAATCAGATAGATTAACTAGATTGATCAATGGTAAAAAAGATTCAGAATTTTATAACAGTTGGAAAGTATGGTACGATTGGGTCCAGAAAAGGTGGGATAGAATAGATATATGATGATGTATATATATATGATGGCAAATATGTATGTATAAAGGAATGACTTTATACTTATGGACAATGTAATCACATTATACCATGGTGGCAGGATTGTATATTTTATTTGTGTATAGAATATATTAATAAAAATTATAAAAAAGAAAAAGAAAAGAAGGAAAGAAAGAAACAAGGAAAGGAAAGAAGGAAGGAAGGAAGGAAAGCACAGAAGGAAGGAAAGGGAAGAAGGAAAGGAAGGAAGGAATGAAAGAAATGCAGAGAGAAAGGAAAGAAGGAAGAAAGGGAAGGGAAGAAAGAAAGAAAGAAAAGAACGAAAAAGAGGGGAAGGAGGGGAGGGAGGGGAGGGAGGAAAGGAAAGAAGGAAGAAAAAGAAAGAAGGAAAGGAAGAAAGGAAGGAAAAGGAAAAAGGAAAGGAAGGAAGGAATGAAAGAAAAGACAGGAAAGAAAAAAGGAAAGAAAGAAACAGAAGGAAGGAAGGAAAGAAGGAAAGCACAGAAGGAAGGAAAGGGAAGAGGGAAAGGAAGGAAGGAATGAAAGAAATGCAGAGAGAAAGGAAAGAAGGAAGAAAGGGAAGGGAAGAAAGAAAGAAAGAAAAGAACGAAAAAGAGGGGAAGGAGGGGAGGGAGGAAAGGAAAGAAGGAAGAAAAAGAAAGAAGGAAAGGAAGAAAGGAAGGAAAAGGAAGAAGGAAAGGAAGGAAGGAATTATTATTTTTTATTATTATTATTTTATAAAATTTGTATGCTGCCCTATCCCCAAGGACTCAGGGTGGCTCACAACGACAGTTGACCAAGAATGAAAGAAAAGACAGGAAAGAGAAAAGGAAAGAAAGAAACAGAAGGAAGGAAGGGAAGGAAGGAAGGGAAGGAAGGAAGGAAGGAAAGAATGCAGAGAGAAAGGAAAGAAAGACAAAGGAAGGAAAGGAAAAGAAAGAAAGAAAGAAAGAAAGAAAGAAAGAAAGAAAGAAAGAAAGAAAGAAAGAAAAGAAGTTGAAGTCCATCCATCTTCCAGCTGCCAAGGTGTGGAGAAAAACTGCTGTGTGGCTATTTCAGTGCTTAAATCTGTGCAAATAACAAGAAGAACAACATGGAGGAGGAGGAGGAGGGGTCCTTCAACCCATCACTCACCTGGCCTCCTGTCCCCCCCCCCTCATTTCTCCCCCCCCCCCTCAGCCCTTATCTTGCTGTTCTACTTGGTCTTCTACGGCTTCCTGACGGCCCTCTTCACCCTCACCATGTGGGTCCTGCTCCAGACCGTGGACCCCTTCATCCCCAAATATCAGGACCGCCTCTCCGTCCCAGGTGAGTCGCATAATTCTCCTTCCCTCCGCCCAGGTAGGGCCCCTTTCCCGTCAACTCCCTTCCGCTCTAGCCCAGGCATCCCTGGTTAAATGTTTGGCCCTCCGTAAGAGATTTGGGGTTGGACTAGAAGATCTCCAGGGTCCCCTCCAGCCCGGGGAACCTTTTGGGGGTGGGGGGCACCAGGTTGGGGGAACGTGGCCTTCCAAGCTCTGAATCATGATTTGATTCTGGTTTGCAAGCAAGGGACTGGGGCTGCGAGGAACAGGCCAGCCTATCCATTTCGTTAAGAAATAAATGCCAAATAATAAATAAGTTAAATAAAATAAATATGATTAATTTAATGTATTAATTAAATTTAAATTTTTGTTAATTAAATTAATAATTTATTAATTTAATTTATTTTTTAGTTATCTGAACTTTTATATTGTATGTTATTTATAATTTTCGGCTGTTCACTGCCCTGAGTCCCTTCGGGGAGAAGGGCGGGATATAAATTCAATAAATAAATAAATAATAAATAAATAAAAATAAAATAATGCCATGTCGGAAATATAATTATGGGATGGAAGGGGATTGGGCCTGGAGAGGGAACCTCAACTAAGGTTGCTTTTATTTTATTTTATTTTATTTTATTAAATTATTTATTTATTACATTATTTTATTTTATTAAATTATTTAATTATTAATTATTTTAAATTATTAATTATAAATTATTTAATTATTTTAAATTATTTATTTTATTAAATTAAATTATTAAATTATATTTTATTATTTTCAATTATTTTCGATTTCCTTTTCTTATTTTTCATTTCATTTCATTTTATATTTTATGTTATATTCCATCTTATATTTAATGTTTTTTTAAAAATTTTTAGACGCCACGTATTTTTATCCTTTAGCGTATATACTCTGTTCAATCTTTTACCTTTTATTTTACACGTCGTCTTCTCTTTTTCGATTTTATTTTCTATTTTATTCCTTTTGATTTGACTTTAACCTTTTTTTTTTTGCATTCTCTTTTGATCTTTCGGGCGATTTTTTTCATTTTTAAAAAAACGTTACCTTACATCTTGCGTTTTATCTTCTTTCCCCCCCCCCCCATTTCATTTCTTATTATATTTTATACGGTCTTTTAACCTTTTTAGTTTGAATTATTTTATTTTATTTTATTTTTTTTAATCTCATTTCATGTTAGAATTATTATTTTTTTCTCCTCCTTTCAATGCCAGGCGTGATGATCCGTCCCAAGACAGAAGCTCTGGAAATCGTCTATAACTTAAGCAAAACCGAATCTTGGGATGATTACGCAAAAATGCTCAATAGTTTTTTGGAAGGTGAGTGAGGGAAGAGAGCCAAGTTCACCTCCCAAAGGAGAATAACAGAATAAGAGAGCTGAAAGGGACTTCGGAGGTCATCTAGTCCAGCCCCCTTCCCAAGCAGGAAACCCCATACCATCCCAGACACATGGCTGTCCAGTTTTTCTTAAAAACCTCCAGTGATGAAGCACCCACAACTTCTGGTGGCAAGGAGTTCCACTGGCTAATTGTCCTCACTGTTAGGAAGTTTCTCCTTAATTCCAGGCTGCTTCTCTCCTTGGTTAGTTTCCATCCGTTGCTTCTTGTCCTGCCCTTCAGGGGCTTTGGAGAATAGGGGGACCCCCTCCTCTTCTCTGGGGCAGCCCCTCATATTGGAAGACTGATATCTTGTCACGTGGCCAGGATTTGTGTCCCTATGTGGAAGGGAAAGGAATGGGAAAAAGAGGAGAAGGAGGAAAGTAGAGGAGAGGGAGAAGAAGAGAAGGAAGGGAGAGGGAAAAAGGGGAAAAAGCGGGGAAGGAAGGGAGGAAGGAAGAAAAAGGAGGGAAGGAGAGAAGAGGGTGAGCAAGTGAAGGGAAGAAGGAAGAAAAGGGGAAGGAGAGGAGAAGGGAAGAAGGAAGGAGAAAAAGGAGGAAGGAGAGAAAATGGGGAGCAAGTGAAGGGAGGGAGGAAGGAAGGAAGGAAGGAGAGAAGACGGGGAGCAAGGGAAGGAAGGAAGGAAGGAGAAAAAGGGAAGGAGAGAAAATGGGGAGCAAGTGAAGGGAGGAAGGAAGGAAGTGAAAAAGGGAAGGAGAGAAGAGGGGGAGCAAGTGAAGGGAGGGGGGAAGGAGAAAAAGGAGGAAGGAGAGAAGAGGATGAGCAAGTGAAGGGAGGGGGGGAGGAAGAAGGAAGGAAGGAAGGAAGGAGAGAAGAGGGGGAGCAAGGGAAGGGAGGATGGAAGGAAGGAAGGAGAAAAAGGGAAAGAGAGAATAGGGGGAACAAGTGAAGGGAGGAAGGAAGGAAGGAAGGAAAGTGAAAAAGGGAAGGAGAGAAGAGGGGGAGCAAGTGAAGGGAGGGGGGAAGGAGAAAAAGGAGGAAGGAGAGAAGAGGATGAGCAAGTGAAGGGAGGGGGGAGGAAGAAGGAAGGAAGGAAGGAAGGAGAGAAGAGGGGGAGCAAGGGAAGGGAGGATGGAAGGAAGGAGAAAAAGGGAAAGAGAGAATAGGGGGAACAAGTGAAGGAAGGAAGGAAAGTGAAAAAGGGAAGGAGAGAATAGGGGGAGCAAGTGAAGGAAGGACGGAAGGAAGGAAGGAGAAAAAGGGAAGGAGAAAAGATGGGGAGCAAGTGAAAGGAGGGGGAGGAAGGAAGAAAGGAAAAACTGCTTTTGGAAAAGGAAAACTTTTATAAGTCCACCGAACTGTAGCGACTCCGGGCAGTTCCCAAAGTCAAATCTCCATAAAACCACCAAGAACAGTCACAAACAAACCAACACTCGTTTGCTGAAACCGTGGTTTGTGGCTGGGCAAGTGTCCCTATCCTCACCCAACCCAACCCACCCGTAGCCCCTTCCCCGTAGGGCTGGTTGACCCTTTGATGTGGACCTCTCCCAGGAGCCAGCCGGATCTGATCGTCTTCTCCACCCAATTTCCACTCCTGCCTCCTTCCCTCTCGGTCTTTCTCTCTGTCCTCCAGCCTACAACGACTCTCGGCAAGCGGCCATGAACGAATTCTGCCAGCCCGGCCGTTACAACGAACAACCGGACAACGGGGTGTTGAACTACCCCAAGAGAGCCTGCCAGTTCAACCGCACGATGTTGAGGGACTGTTCGGGACTGAACGACTCGACTTACGGCTACCAGGAAGGACGACCTTGTATCCTGGTCAAAATGAACCGGGTGGGTTGCTCGAGAATGGGGAGAGGGTCTCCCTAAGAAGGGAGTTATGGGGGGTGGGCTCAGACGAAGAAGCAAATTGGGGGTTGGGGGCATTGCAAAGGGGCTTCTTAAAACGACGTGCTGCTTCCTGGCCAATTCAGGTAGTCCTCGGTTTGCGACCAAAATCGAGCCACAAATTTGTGTCGCTAAGCCAGACATTTTGAGTTTCGTCCCGTTTTGCTACCGGTTCAAACCAGCTGAATACCAGCACTGCCCATGAGCCCCCGGAGCTGCGACGGTTGTTAAGTGTTTAAATTAGCCCTAAATCACTTTTCTCAGCGACGTAACTTGGAACAGTCGCTAAACAAACTTTCGTAACCTGAGAACGACCTGTTAACGTCTTTTCTTCTAGCAAAGAAAAAAAGGGGTGAGAAAAATCATGTTCTGGACCACCAAGAACCCAACGGAGGTCCTTCCTAAATCAATGTTTGTGGCCACTGGATGATGGGTGGACTTCAACTCCCATAATCCCCCCATTAAGGAAGGGATTTACCAGAATTCAACCCGGATAGGACAAGAACAAATATCACTTTTTTTAAAAAATAAAAAATAAAAAATGGATAACTTTTAGTAGATAGTGGGAATGCGGTCGACGTAATATAACTTGACTTCAGCAAAGTGGAGGGGAAGAAAAGGTAAATTAATAAGGTAAGGTGGATCGATCAACGAGTTTATTGCCCTAAACAGCTTTCTTCCTTGTCTTTGTAGATCATCAACTTCTACGCGGGTGCCAACCAGCCCATGAATGTCTCCTGCACGGCCAAGGTAAAGAGACCCCCCACTCCCCACTCCCCGCTCCCCCTCCCCACTTTCTCTGTCTTCTTCTCCCTCTCTTGTTGGTTTGTTCTTTGGTGTTCACGCATTTTGTCTACTCACTCTGCGCACCTCTCCTGATCTGTCGGAAAAAACCGATATTCTCTGCTGATAGAGACAGAAGTCCGCGTGGGAGGTAAGGGTTACGCGCTCCAGGATAAGATGGCCGCTTTTGGGGCTTCTTCGCCCGCTGCGTAGTTGGCCTAGTTGCTTTTTAGGACGATAACGATAGGATTGTGCCTTCTCTTCAGGAGGCAGCCATGGAGCAAAGTGCCCTGTCTCCAAGAAAGGAGAACGCTGCACTGATGACGTTCCCTAGTTGGGTCATGAGACGTTTGCAAGAAATTAACCCAGCTCAGAGAGAACCAAGGACCCCTCAGTCCTTTTCCCCCTCCTCTTCCTCCCCCTCCCCCTGTGCCTCCCCCTCCTTTCTCCTCCTCTTCCCCTCCCCTCCTCCTCCTCCTTTTTCTTTTCCTTCACTTTCTCCTCCTCCTCTTTTTCCTCCCCTCCTCCTTCTCCTCCTCCTCCCACTGTGTCTCCCCCTCCTTTCTCCTCTTTCTCCTCCTCTTTCTCTTCCTCCTCTTCCTCCTCCTCTTCCTCCTCTTTCTTTTTCTCTTCTTCCACTTTTCTCCTCCTCTTCCTCCTCTCCTGCTCCCCTCCTCCTCCTTTCTAGCACTGATGATGTTACCTAGTTGGGTCATAAAACGTCTGCAAGAAAATAACCCAGCTCAGAGAGCACCAAGACCCCGCAGTCCTCTTCTTCCTCCCCCTCCTCCCTCCTGTTTCTCCTCTTCCTCCTCCTCCTCTTTTTCTTCCTCCTCCCCCTGTGCCTCCCCCTCCTTTCTCCTCCTTCTCTTTCTCCTTCTCCTCTTTCCCCTCCTCCTTTTTCTCCTTCTCCACTTTCTCCTTCTCCACTTTCTCCTCCTCCTCCCCCTGTGCCTCCCCCTCCTTTCTCTTCCTCCTCCTCCTCTTTCTCCTCTCCTCTTCCCCTTCTTTTTCTCTCCTTCCACTTTCTCCTCTTTCTCCTCCTCTTCCTCCTCTTTTTCCTCCCCTCCTCCTCCTCTTTCCTCCTCTCCTCCTCCTTCTCCTCCTCCTCCTTCTTTTTCTCTTCTTTCACTTTCTCCTCTTTCTCCTCCTCCTCCTCCTTCTCTTTCTCCTCTCCTCCTCCTCCTCTTTCCTCCTCTCCTCCTCCTTCTCCTCCTCTTCTCCTCCTCCTTCTCCTCCTCCTCCCCCTGTGCCTCCCCCTCCTTTCTCTTCCTCCTCCTCCTCTTTCTCCTCTCCTCTTCCCCTTCTTTTTCTCTCCTTCCACTTTCTCCTCTTTCTCCTCCTCTTCCTCCTCTTTTTCCTCCCCTCCTCCTCCTCTTTCCTCCTCTCCTCCTCCTTCTCCTCCTCCTCCCCCTGTGCCTCCCCCTTCTTTCTCTTCCTCCTCCTCCTCTTTCTCCTCTCCTCTTCCCCTTCTTTTTCTCTCCTTCCACTTTCTCCTCTTTCTCCTACTCTTCCTCCTCTTTTTCCTCCCCTCCTCCTCCTCCTCCAGTTCTCCTTCTCTTTCTCCTCTCCTCCTCCTCTTTCTTTTTCTCTCCTTCCACTTTCTCCTCTTTCTCCTCCTCCTCCTCCTTCTCTTCTTTCACTTTCTTCTCTTTCTCCTCCTCCTCCTCTTTCTCTTTCTCCTCTCCTCCTCCTCCTTTCTAGCACTGATGATGTTATCTAATTGGATCATGAAATGTCTGTAAGAAAACAATCAAGCTCAGAGGGCACCAATGACCCCACAGTTCTCCTCCTCCTCTTCCTCCTCCTCCTCCTCCCTTCTGGCACTGATGATGTTACCTAGTTGGGTCACAAAACGTCTGGAAAAAACAAACAAACAGCCAAGCTCAAGAGAGCACCGAGGACCCCGTGACATCCAGCCTCTCTCCTAGTTCTTTGCTCTGTTACAATCTTTGCCCCCCCCACTTTCTTCTTCTCCCTCGCACCCCAAAACCTGTTTCTATTTGCTTCCTGCCGAGCCCGTTTTCTCGCAAGCATCTTTCTTTTTGGGGGAGACTGAGTCAGTCTTGAGAGTCGCGTTCTGAAATCCACGGTGCTCCTTCCAGCTCTGAATATTTCAGGAACTTATGTAGGTGCTAGGAAATAGGCCTGCCTTCTTAACTAGGTTTAAACAAACCTGGATAAGGACGGGGGGGGAGGAAATCCCTCTGCCGAAAGACCCCTTCGGAGGCTGGGAAAATCCTTGAATCGTTTAATCCCTAAATGATTTGTGGGGTACCTAACCTGCGAAAATGCTTATTCTTGTTTGAAAAGAAAAAAAAAAAATCTATCAATTCTCCTGCTTAGCACAGAGAGTCCTCGACTTACGACCCCAGTGGAACCCAACAGTCCTGACGCTAAGCGAGACAGCGGTCAAGGGAGTTTTCGCCCCCTTTGGCGACCTTCCTTGTCGCCGTCGTGAAGCGAACCCCGGCCGTCGTTAAATTAGACACACCGTCGTTAAGCGAATTGGGGTTTCTCCGTTGACTTTGCCAAAGGGTATCAAGGGCTCCCCCCCCCAGAATGCCATGACCGTCATAAGTACGAGTCACTGGCCGAGCGTCCGCATTTTGCAAGGATGCTGCAACGGTCGTAAGGGTGAAACAATGGTCATAAGTCCCTTTTTTTAGTGCCATTATAACTTCGGTCACTAAACGAATGGTTATAAGTCGAGGACTACCTGTCTTCTAACAGGCACCTGGAGAAACTGAGGCTTTAGTCTCTTAATTCAGGTGCCTCTTTTAACTTTTTCCCAATGCCCGTTCCATTTTTCCCTCCATTTCTCGCCCTCCTTAATGATTAAAAACAGTTTACACGCAGTCCTCGCCTTACGGCAGTCCACTTAGTGACCGAAGTGACGACGGCACTGAAAAAAGTGACTTACGACCGTTTTCCCCACACTTACGACCGTTGCAGCCTCCCCGTGGTCGGCTGCTCGGCAACCGACTCCTAGTTACGACGGTCACAGTGTCCCCAGGTCGTGCAATCCCTTTTACGACCTCCTGACAACGGGGAAGCCAGATTCGCTTCACCCCCCCCATGCTCCTCGCTGAACAACCGCAGGTTTTCACTTAACAACGGGGCCCAGAAAGGCCATGAAACGGGGCGAAACTTACTCAACCGCTCCCTCGCTCAGACGCAGGAGAAATTTTTGCGGTCATAAACCGAGGACTTACCTGGATTCCGGCGTCTGTTCGTTGCAGGAAAATCAAACTCCTGATTCCGAGGACTTTGGAAAAACTGGGGCTTGACACCTTCGTCCCCCCCCCCAAAAAAAGAAACGGTGTAAGGTTTCCTGCTTGGACAGAGGGTCAGACTAGATGACCTACAAGGTCCCTTCCAAACTCTGTTAATCTGAATCTGAATTTTAATCTGAATCGGAAATTAGGGGTGAAACCTGCCCAAACTTTTCTCTTTGGCTGCCTTCTGAAGTGGACCCACCAGCTTTCCGTGCCTGCTTCCTTGAAGTGGGGGGGGACACAGGAATTCTGCTTGCCATCTGACCCCCCACCCCCATCCCCCGGCCACGAATTTCCCACGCCCGCATGAGCCACACCTCCCACCCCCCAAAAAATTAGAATCTCCATCATTGGCTAAACTTTTGCAAAAAGTTTTTCCCCGTACCCCACACCCCAAACTCTACCGGGGAGCTCCATACATCCGACCCTTACTCATTTCTCTTTCTTTATTAACCCGTTCATTTGTTTTACTAACTCCTTCATCCGTCCGTCTGTCTGTCATTGCTCTCGTTCATCCCTTCCGCCTCTGTGTTTGCATGTTCGCGTCGCGTCTGTCGTTCCTTCCTTCGCCGTTTTCCCACCGCCGGAAGAAGGAAATCCACCCGGAAGACCAAACCGTTGTAAGAGTCCGGGAGGGAGGGAGGGAGGGAGAGGGCAGGGGGCTTCATTTTGGAGAATCTAAGGAGTGTGTGTGGGGGGGGGATAATCTAAAAGACGCAAGCCACCAAGAAGGGGAGAAGTTGCCAAACTACGATCAATCGTGGCTTGTTTGAGTTACGCGGAGGCACTACGCATTTAAATAAAAATAATTGAAGATGCACGGGGTTGATTTCGGGAGGGGGCAAAACTCAGGATTTCGTTTAACATCCCCCCCCCTTTTTTTTTGCCTTCCCAGAAAGAGGACGACACGCAGAAGATGGGCGAGCTCGCCATGTTCCCCGTGGACGGGAACATCGATCTCATGTACTTCCCGTATTACGGGAAGAAAGTTCAAGTGAGTATTGATTTTTCTTTTTCTTTTTTTCTTTTTCTTTTTGCACTTACCCAGAGAAGTGCATGCTGGGAAATTCCCTGGTTTTGGTCCACGGGATGCTGCGCGCAGAGATGTTTTATTTGCAAGATTAATTTTGCCATCCTCTTTTTTATTTTTATTCTTTGCTGCCACCGCGGATTTAAAAAAAAAAAACCCTCCAGAATTTCAGCTCCCAGAATCCCCCAGCCAGCAGACCAGTTAATTATCATGCCATCTAGTTCATATTTATTTTTATTTTAAAAGTAGTTTTTATTGAATATAAATATTAAAAAAGACATACGTAACATATACACAACCACCATTTATACAACATATACACAAAAAGAGTGTAATTTCTTCTTAAGCATTTTTCAGAGTGACGTTCTACAATTCTACTTATGATATATTCCTTCACCTCTCCTTAATCTAATAACATTTTTTATTATATATATATATATATATATATATATATATATATATATATATATATATATATATATATATATATATATTTAAATCGGTAATATTTCCCTATATTTTTTGTATATTTCTGATTTTTAACCTATTATACCAATTATTCCATATTTTATAATAGTCTGATTCTTCTCTTTCTTGTAATTCTTTGGTTAACCTATCCATTTCAGCGCATTCTAAAATTTTCCCTATTACTTCTGCTTCACTTGGTATACCATCTAGTTCATATTTAACTAGTTAGTTAACATATTTGAGTAAGTTGTCGTGGGTTATTATTTTTTTTTCCACTTTGCTGAATTCAAGGTATATTACATCGACTGCATTCCCACCGTCTATTAAGAAAGTTACGGTACCCTATCCAAAAAAAAATCGAGGAAGGTAGTCTAACTACATTCGTTCCTATTTTAAATTCGAATCCCTTATTTTAAATCTGGTATGTTGGGGATGTGAGGTCAGATCAAGGTTTGACGTAGCGTTTTTCAATCTGGGCAGCTTGAAGACGGACGGATTTTAATTCCCAGAATTCCCCCGCGAGCAGACCAGTTTTCCCATTTAATTGTCATGCCATCTAGCCCCCGTTTAACTCGTTTAGTGATGGGTTAATAATGGGTTATTTCTCACTGTTGCTGAAGCCAAGGAATATTACGTCTACCGCATTCCCACCATCTATTTTAAAAAAAAACAATAATTCAATTTTGGGGAGAATTCTGGGAGTTGAAGTCCATGGATCTTTAACATTGTCAAGGTTGGGAAACTATGATTTACAGAGTTCCTTGAGTTCAATCCACATATCACTTAAACAAGGGACAATCTGGGGGTATTGAAAGAGGTGGGACAAAATTTCATCCGAAGAAAACAAGTCATAATCCCTTAACTCCTTACGTATAAACGTGCAAGTGAAGCATTTTTAAAGATTAAAGATCTGCTCTAGCGAGAGATCCTGTGCCATCAGACAGATGGTTGCCCAATCTCCTCTTAAAAACCTCCAGTGATAAGAGGTTTTTCTATCTAGTTTCCATCTAGTCTGGTGGCAAGCTGTTCCACAGGACTCGCTTTTAGGAAGTTTCTCCTTAATTCCAGGTTGCTTCTCTCCTTGGTTAGTTTCCATCCGTTGCTTCTTGTCCTGCCTTCAGGGGCTTTGGAGAATAGGTGGACCCCTTCCTCTTCGTTGGGGCAGCCCCTCATATTGGAAGACTGCTATCTTGTCACATGGCCAGGATTTGTGTGCCTACGTAGAAGGGAAAGGAATGGGAAAAAGAGGAGAAGGAGGAAAGTAGAGAAGAGGGAGAAGAAGAAAAGGGAAAAAGAGGGAAAAGGGAAAAAAGAGGGGAAGGATGGAAGGAAGAAGAAAAAAAGGAGGGTAGGAGAGAAGAAGGGGAGCAAGTGAAGGGAGGGAGGAAGGAAGGAGAAAAAGGAGGGAAGGAAAAAAGGGGAAGCAAGTGAAGGGAGGAAAGGGAGGAAGGGAGGAGAAAAAGGAGAGAAGGAGAGAAGAGAGGGAGCAAGTGAAGGAAGGGAAGGAAGGAAGAAAAGGGAGGAAGGGAAGAGAAAAAAGAGGGAAGGAGAGAAGACAGGGAGCAAGTGAAGGGAGGGAAAGAGGAAGAAAGGAAGGAGAAAAAGGAGGGAAGGAGAGATATTAGAACCCTGCTCTCACATCTCCCCCCACTTCATCTGCTTTGAGACTTCTGATACATAAGGAAAAAAAACAACCTGTGACGTTTGTCCATTTGTGGGATCTTCGGATGGTTGAATTTTTTTTTTCTTTTAAAATTTCTTTTTCTTTTTTCTTTTAAATCCCCCCCTCGCCCCCCCCATTTCAGGTCAACTACACCCAGCCCGTGGTAGCCATCAAATTCCTCAACCTGACCTTCAACCACGACCACAACGTGGAGTGTAAGATCAACGCCGTCAATATCGCCACCGACAACGAACGAGACAAGTTCGCCGGCCGCGTGACTTTCAAAATCCGGGTCAACAAAGACTGAAGCTGACAAACCCACCCACCCCCCAAAATCCCATCCCACCCCCCACCCCATCCCACCTCTTCCTCCTCCATCTCCTGGACCCTCCAAAGCAGATCCTTCCCTGGTGGCTCTTTGCAATCCCTCCACAGAGCTTACAACGAGAACTGAGTCCAAAGTGGAGGAAAATTGGAGGAGGAGGCGGGGAGGGGGCGGAAGGAGGATGGATGGATTTTGGGGAGGGGAGGTCCCCTTTGGCCGCTGCTGCTCACCTCTATCTCTCACTAACCTTTGCCGTTAGACAATCCCGCCTCTCTCGTTGACCCAAGAATGAAGGGGTTTTTTTGCTCCCACCTTATCTTCTCATAGCTCCCCGCACCCCGCACCCCAAAACCTGGCGATGATCGATTCTAACATCTTGCAAGGGGAAGGTCAGTGCTTTTGGCCTCTCTCTTGCAGCCCTCCCTTGTCTTCCCTTGGAGATGTTTCCTAATATAATAATAAAATGTATATAGATATTTTTTTATATATATATAAAAGTATATATTAAAAATTTAAGGTACCACGGAATCGAGATATTTTCCTGCTATAATATGCATGGATCGGGGAGGAGGGGGTGAAAGAGGATAGCCAGGTTAAAGAGTTGGCGGTCACCCCCCCCCAAAGCGTGTGGCCATCGTGACAGGGAAGGCAAGTGGGGGTCGATGGGGACGATGGCCCCATTGATTTCAGGAGGGTTACACTTCCTGCCCAGTTTAGGTAGTAGCCCCGATGCTTCTCAGCCTTGAAGATGGGTGGACTTCAACTCCCAGAATTCCCCAACCAGCTGTGCTATCAAGGGTTATTTTTTTCACTTTGTGCTGAAGTCAAGGTATATTACATCTCCCAACCTCTATTTAAAAAGTTATATGACATCTACCGCATTCTCTTCATCTATTAAAGTTATATGACATCTACTGCATTCCCTTCATCTATTAAAGTTATATGACATCTATTGCATTCCCTTCATCTATTAAAGTTATATGACATCTACCTCATTCCCTTCATCTATTAAAGTTATATAACATCTACCGCATTCTCTTCATCTATTAAAGTTATATGACATCTACCGCATTCCCTTCATCTATTAAAGTTATATTACACCTACATTCCCACCATCTACGGTGGGAATGCAGTAGGCGTCGTATCAGACGCATCAAAGTTACCTAATTGGACGGGAAATTCCACCCATCTTCAAGGTGCAAAGGTTGAGAAATGCTATACTGGGCGAAGGTGCAAAATGACGTCTGATTTTGCACGAGGCTAGTCCTCAAGAAGAAGAACAACAAAATGTCTAGGAAGCTGGCTTGGCCTCCCAAACTCCTACATTGGGCTGTGAGTGCAATCCCACAAATGCGGCGGCTTATGGGCATGGCGGCTGTTGTACGACGGCCCTGGTGTGTGGGTCTCCTTGCAAAATTTAATTGCCACGGCATCTGCGAATGTGGTTTGTTGGTTTTAATTTCTAATCCTGGAATTCCACTTTCCCGTTCTTTTCTCCTGTCCTAGGATCGACACAAACGTCTCTTGTTTGTTAGTGTACAGCTGTTTTAATCTGTTGTGATAGTGGCACCTTGCACTAAGATAATATAAGTGAAATCCCAGTTTCCAAAATAACCACGGGGGGGGGAAATTGCTGACCGAACTAATGATGATCTCTTTCTAGCCAACATTAATTAACGGTTGGAGATGTTTGCAACATCGGTTGTTGTCTATATCTTTGGCAAACAAAACAAAACACCACATATTTTAAACAAAAAAGCAATGGAGGATTTATTTCTTTAACTTTCTTTGTGTTTTATTTTCAAGGTAATATTAAAATTTCTTCCCTTTATACAGTTTTAAAGATGCACCTTTGAGGAATGTGTATGTATGTATGAATGGCACTCATAACTTTAAAACTCCTCCGCTTTTTAACTTTCTTGATTTTATTTTATTTTATTTTGTTGGTCTTGGTTTTTATTTGCAGAATTATTTAATTGCCTGTATCAGATTTACTGTGAAAGAAGAGAAATAAAACTTTAAAAAAAAATTATCAACCTCCTAATGTTGTTTTTTTAATAGTAAGACATCTGTAGCGGAACACAAAGGGGTCTTGTGGAATTCCTACTTTAATGAATTGCAGAAAAAAATATATATTAATCATGGTTTTATGGAAGCAGGAAAACATTCCAGCTGAAGCTTGTCTAAATCTCTTCCAACTCCCAGAATTCCTATTAAGATGGATGGACTTCAACTCCCAGAATTCTCTGGCATTTCTTTTGCTAGGTATATCCATTGTGCCCAGCTTACTCTCTTATAATCCCTTCCTCTGCAATCTCTCCATTTTGAGAGGATCTGGTGGGGAAAAAAAACCCAGACATGGCTTGGCTGGGGAATTCTGGGAGTTGAAGTCCACACATCTTGAAAGTTGCGGAGATTGAGAAAATATCCAATTAAATCCACCAAATGGACCTGTCCTACGGCCATTTGAAAGAAACGGCATCTTTAATCTCCGGACTGCCATTTTGAATCCATCCGCCAGAGAGATTTTTTTTTTCCTGACCAAAAACTTGTTTCGGTTTTGATATTTTTAAAGATCTAATCGAATTTGTTTGTTTGTTTGTTTAATGGAGTCAAGCAAAAGCAGAATAGAATAGAATAGAATAGAATAGAATAGAATAGAATAGAATAGAATAGAATAGAATAGAATAGAATAGAATAGAAAATATGGAATAGAATAGGATTCAGAATAGAAATAGAATAGAATTAGAACTAATAGAAAATATAGAATAGAATAGAATTAGAAATAATAGAAAATACAGAATAGAATAGAATTAGAAATAATAGAAAATTAGAATAGAATAGAATTAGAAATAATAGAAAATATGGAATAGAATAGGATTCAGAACAGAAATAGAATAGAAATAGAAATAATAGAAAATATAGAATAGAATTAGAAATAATAAAAAATACAGAATAGAATAGAATTAAAAATAATAGAAAATTAGAATAGAATAGAATAGAATTAGAAATAATAGAAAATATAGAATAGAATAGGATTCAGAATAAAAATAGAATAGAAATAGAAATAATAGAAAATATAGAATAGAATAGAATTAGAAGTAATAGAAAATTAGAATAGGATAGAGTGTGTGCTTTGGAGAATAGTGTTTTCCGTTGAGAGTGATTTATGCACTTGGATTCATTAGGAATAATTTTAATAATAATAATAATAACTTTATGGTCATCGTACGTGTATACACAGAATACCCATACAATGAAATTCATTTAACATCCAAAGACCAGGTCCAACACATATAACAATCCCCAATTTTGCACCCCCAGTGCAGAGTGGGGGAGGGGACGAGTTGTCTTCCCCATTTCCCCAAACTGACCCGTATTTGGGAGAGGGTCCTTCAACCAGGTTGGGGATCCGAATCCCCCAAACCGGCAATTCTTTTCGGTCTGTCCTTGGCAACTTGATTCGTTTTGTTTTTTTTTCTCGATCGATTCAACCGTTGCGATGCACCCAAGAAAAGCATACAAAAGACAGAAATAGGAATAACATTAAAAAAAAAACAACACTGCATAATGAAAGTTAATGAAATTGTTTAATTTAATTAAGAAAAGACTTAATTAAGCATAATGAAAGGTGATTAGAGGCCCGGAGATTAAAACCTTCGAAGAACAATTGCAGGAACCGTTTTTTTCCCCGCAGTTTAAAACATTGCAGGTGGGATGTGTTGTTTTAAAGATGTGATTGCACAAATCCTCCAGGAATGCCAGCTTTTAGGGGAGGAGACTGGGGGCTACTGGGGATGCAGGGACCCCCCCCAAAAAAATCTCTGAAGGGACCCCCCCCAGATATTTTAATGTAAGGCCAAACTTTCTTTCTATCCAGTCTCCATTCCTTGCTTGGAATTGCAACAGCGACTTTGCCAAATATCATTTAATTATTAATTACACAGCGATCGTGATCTCCCTCCTTAATAATTGATTGAAAAGCTGTGCCGTGCCACGGCTCAAAGATCCGACATAATGCAAGCGGTCACTAAAGGAGCTCTAAAGAGGTACCCTCCCCCCCCCACACTGGCCAGGCCAAATCTCTCCTTTCCTGTAACTCGTCCACGGACGAGATATTTGTACCAATAAAAGAGAATATTTGGAGCTCAGGGTTGAAAGGAAGGGTCCTCGGTGGTCTCAGATAGTGGGTTTTTTTTTGCAGACGTCTCGTGACCCAACTAGAGAACATTATCAGTATTAAAAGAAAGGGGAGCAAATTGTCTGCAAATTCAGCTTCAGGATAGGGTCTAAAATGGACCTACAAAACCTGGAAAACGACGTCCATTTTTTTTTTCAAAGGGTGGGGGGAATCCGTCTTAAAGCAAGGGGGCCTCTGATGCTGCGACCCCCCATCCCCATAAGGGGTTTTTCAAGCTTTTGGAGGGGTGTGTGTGTGGGTGGGGGAGTGGGAGGGGGTCCTGGGGGAAGGGAGAGATGTGTTGTCCCCTCCGTGCATGGCAGTTTTCTGCAGCCTCAGTTCTCGGTGCAGAAACGGCCAAAAAAAAAAAAAAACCCGCGATGTGCAGGCAGGAGTTGGCACATCCCAAAAGTGGGACGGTCGCCATGGCAACGGGGAGCGGGCTTCTCTGCAGGAAGAGGGTTGCCGTGGTGACGAAGGAGCCCTCCATTCATTGCAAAGAAGGAAAGATCCAGAGACTGGGGGGGGGGGGAAGGGGTCGGGGGCTGAGGCTGGGAGGGGGGGATGTAGCTTTGCTGGGGTGTTCAGAAATCCCCTCTTTTCCCCCCCCCAAAAAAATTCCATATATATTTTGGGGAGCTCCCGAAAAAAATTCTAGGCCTGCACCCTAAAAATTCCCTCGAGATCACCAGAGGTGTGGGAAAACCGAGAATTGCAAGTTTTAAAGGTGCTTCAGTAAATTTGACATTTTAATATGTATGTATCGATGGATGGATGGATGGATGTGGATATATGTATGTATATGATGTATATATATATATAGAGAGAGAGAGAGAGAGAGAGAGAGATTAGAGAGAGAGAAAGAGGGAGATTAGAGAGAGAGAGAGAGATGGATATGGATAGATATGGATAGATGGATAGAGAGAGAGAAAGAGAGAGAGATTAGAGAGAGAGAGAGAGAAATTAGATAGCAATAGAGAGAGAGATGGATAGAGATAGATATGGATAGATGGATAGAGAGGGAGAGAGAGAGAAAGAGAGAGAGATTAGAAAGAGAGAGATTAGAGATAGATAGATAGATAGATAGATAGATATAAAGAGAGAGAGAGAGACAGAGACAGAGACAGAGAAAGAGGGAGATTAGAAAGAGAGAGATTAGAGATAGATAGATAGATAGATGATAGATAGATAGATAGATAGATAGATAGATAGATAGATAGATAGATAGATATAAAGAGAGAGACAGAGACAGAGAGAGAGAAAGAGGGAGATTAGAGAGAGAGAGAGAGAGATGGATATGGATAGATATGGATAGATGGACAGAGAGAGAGAAAGAGAAAGAGATTATAGAGAGAGAGAAATTAGATAGCAATAGAGAGAGAGATGGATATCGATAGATATGGATAGATGGATAGAGAGAGAGAAAGAGAGAGAGATTAGAGAGAGAGAGAGAGAAATTAGACAGCAATAGAGAGAGAGAGATGGATATAGATAGATATGATAGATGGATAGAGAGGGAGAGAGAGAGATTAGAGAGAGAGATTAGAGATAGATAAATAAATAAATAGATATAAAGAGAGAGAGAGAGAAAGAGAGAGAGATTAGAGATGGCTAGAGAGAGAGAAAGAGATTAGAGAGAGAGAGAGAAATTAGATAGCAATAGAGAGAGAGAGAGATGGATATAGATAGATATGGATAGATGGAGAGAGAGGGAGAGAGAGAAAGAGAGAGAGAGATTAGAGAGAGATAGATAAATAGATAGATAGATATAAAGAGAGAGAGAGAAAGAGAGAGAGAGAGATGGATATGGATAAATATGGATAGATAGATAGGGAGAGAGAGAAAGAGAGAGAGATTAGAGAGAGAGAGAGAAAGAGAGAGATTAGATAGAGATAGATAGATACGGTAGATAGATCGATATAGAAGATAGATGATAAAGATAATAGATAGATAGATAGATAGATAGATAGATAGAGAGATAGAGAGATAGAGAGATAGAGAGATAGAGAGATAGAGAGAGAGATAGATAGCTAGATAGATTTTATTTTATTTATTTCTTTTTTATTTATTAATTGAATTTGTATACCGCCCTTCTCCCAAAAGGGACTCAAAAGATAAGATAGATAGACAGACAGACAAGATAGATAGATAGATAGATAGATAGATAGATAGATAGATAGATAGATAGATAGATAGATAGATAGATACACACACAAACACACATACGTACATATTCCTTCTTAGACTTTCTGGAAGATTAAGCCATGTGGGAGCTCTGGATTTATGCAGGATTTGTAATCGGATTGGAGAAAGAAATGGGTCAGCACTGCTCGCCCCGAGAAGATTCGCTTTCCAGCGAGTCCTTGACTTACAACTGTTCATTTAGTAACCGCTCGAGGCACTTTAAAAAGCGACTTAGGTCCACATTTCATACTTACGACCGTTGCATTATCTCCCTGGTCACATGACTTACATGAGGGCGCTTGGCAACCGACTCGTATTTATGACGGTTGCGGGGCGTCCCAGAGGGGGAGGGGAGTGTCACGCGATTCCCCCTTGGGCGACCTTCCGACCAGCAAAGTCAACGGGGAAGGCGGATTCGCGTAATGCCCGGGTGACTCAGTTAACGACGGGATTCACTGAGCAAGTGCGGCAAGAAAGATTGTTAAAACGGGGCCCAAATTTGCGTAACGACGGTCTCGCTTTAGCGACCGAAATTTTGGCCTCCATTATGGTCGTAAGTCGAGAACTAACTTTATTTTCTTTCCTTCTGGCAAACTCGGCTGCCTTTCCCTTCCCTTTTTCCCATTCCCCTATTTTCTTTTTTATCTTGCATGATATATTATAAACGAATAAATCTTAGTTTATCATTAGTCATACGACAAGAATGTCGCGACTGTCGAAAATGCGACATTCAGTGGCCAAGCGTCCCGATTTGGATCACCTGACCAGGGAGAAGGCTGCAACGGTCGTAAGTGTGGAACACGGTCCTAAGTCGCTTTTTTTTTTTAGGGTTGTAACTTTGAACGGTCACTAAATGAATGGTCGTAAATTGAGGACTGCCGGAAACGGCCATGGATGCTTCTTCCCTCTAGCCAGGGGTACCAGAATGAAAGGGGGGGGCTAACTCTTTCTCCAAATTGTCACTTCTTTGCCCCCCACCCCATCCTGCCAGCCCCATAACCGGCTCTCCATGGTGGTTCTTTGCCGGGTCAGCCGTAATCCCGCCCCCCCCAGCCCCCCCAGCGGCTGTCCGTCACCAGCTGCTTCCATAGATTGGCTGCCCATAATCCCCTGACCATGGTCAGTGTGTGTGTGGCTGTGCATCATAACACAATCTTATCCCTTTCCCCCACCAGCCAAAACTGGGGATGGGCCGGAAAAGAGGTGACTTTGCAAGTGTGGGTTGCCTACACCGCGAAGAGGGGGGGGCGGTTCGGTGGGGACCCCAAAGTTAGCTGAGGAGTGCGAGGGTTAGGGTTACGTTAGGGTTAGACTAGACTAGACTAGACTAGAATATAATAGAATCAATAATAAAATATAAAGAAATAATAGAATAGAATAGAATAGAATAGAATAGAATAGAATAGAATAGAATAGAATAGAATAGAATAGAATAGAATAGAATAGAATAGAATAGAAAATATGGAATGGAATAGAAGAGAAATTAGAAGAGAATATAGAATAGAATATAGAAATAGTAGAAATATAAATATAGAGTAGACTAGACTAGACTAGAATAGAATAGACTGAATAATAAAATACAGTGAATAGAATAGAATTGGAATAGAATAGAATTAATAGGGAATAGAATGGAATTCAGAACTAGATAGAATAAAATAAAATAGACTGAATAATAAAATATAGAGAATTAGAATAGAATTAATAGAGAAAAGAATTTTCTAATTTTCTCCTAATTTTATAAAAGAATTTTTAATTTTTAATATTTTTTAGTATTTTATATATTCAAATTTTAAAATTGGTTTTAAATTGATTGGGGTTTTAATTTGTCTGGGCCAAAACTATTTAATTTGATTTTAATTCTGCTTTTTAAATTTTGTATGTATGTATTTTATTATTTGGCTGTGCACCGCCCTGAGTCCTTCGGGAATAGGGCGGTATAGAAATCAAATAAAATATACTAAATAAATAAAAATAAATAAATAATAGAATAGAACAGAACAGAACAGAACAGAACAGAACAGAACAGAACAGAACAGAACAGAACAGAACAGAACAGAACAGAATAGAATACCAGTAGAAAATATGGAATGAATGGAATGGAATAGAATAGACTGAATAATAAAATATAGTGAATAGAATAGAATAGAATTGGAATAGAATAGAATTAATAGAGAATAGAATGGAATTCAGAACTAGAATAGAATAGAATAGAATAGAATGAATAATAAAATATAGAGAATAGAATAGAATTAATGGAGAATAGAATAGAATAGAATAGAATAGAATAGAATAGAATAGAATAGAATAGAATAGAATAGGAGTTGGAAGGGACCTTGGAGGTCTTCTAGTCCAGCCCCCTGTTCTAGAAGGGCGGGGAGGGGAGAAATTATCCCACCGAAGAAGTAGTGGGGGGGTGGGGGTGGGCAGAGAGGGCTAAGCCTTTGCAGAGAAGGCTGGCACGCATTCGAAATAGGGGTGCTCAGGGAAGAAAAAAAGGGGTGCCCGGCTGGAACATGAACCAAGCAGGCGCTGCAAAGCTACAAGTTTTCCCTGCCCGGATGGCACCAGGCGTGGGCGACGGCCAACGGGATCCAATGCTGCCAGCCTCCCCACGCCTCGTTGCTGCCAGCTTCTTCTCCTTCTTCCTGCAAGGTGCCAGCCAGCTGGGTCTTGGCCAATCTCGGCTCAGCCGCGGTGTGGCCGGACGCCAGCCTGCAGGAGGAGGGAGGCTCTTCTGCGTGGCCTTGGGTGGCCCCGGCTCTGCAGAGCTTGGCTGTCTGCCCGAGAACCAGCCTGGAAGCCCCCCGCCCCAATTCAGCCCCCCTTCCTGAATTGGGGGGGCGGGCAGCTGCAAAGAAATTGGGGTATAGAGAAATCATTTTTATAGAGGGGCCTTATCCTGGATTTGGAGGTATTTTACGGCAAGCAAAGTCACAGAGGGAAGCCCGATTCGCTTAACGACCATGTGACTAGCTTAACCATGGGGTCAAGAAAGGTCGTAAAACAGGGCAAAAACGTCATTGTCTCGCTCAGCGACAGAAATTTGGGGCTGGATTGCGGTCGGAAACAGAGGACTCTCCGTACATGTCATCTACGGTGTTTAATTAATGAATTAATGAATTAATTTTCATTTTCATTAACTCCGTTTGTGTTGACAGACCTTCTCCTTTGATATGCGGATTAGGTACGGCTAACCTATTGAGGATGGGGGGTGGGGTTGGAGGAAGTTGGAGTCAAAGGTGTTTTTTTTTTTCCCCCTCCCGTTTGCTGTTTTGACTTGATTAACTTCGTCGATTAATTAACTTGATTAATTCCGGCTCGACTGTCAGTTATCGAGCGGAGACGCTGATTCGCAGTCCGTTCTGGATTCTGTTCGCGTTTAAGGGAAGATAAGAGAGAGAGACGGTGTAAAGAATAAAATACGTTCCGATGTAAAATTTCCCACGCTGCTTTTCCTCCGTGGCTACACGCAACGCGTTTCTGCAAGCTTTGGGGCTTTCCCACATTTTTCCTGCCTTCCTTCAGGTGTGGTGGCTTCGTCCCAGAAGGAGACGCCGAAACGAGCAGGTGAAAACAAGGCTCCCTTGCGTGGAAAGCCCCTGGGGGCTCCCCTGTAAGTTTGGGGTGCAACTAGAACCCTACAATGGGGAGGGAGGGGCTGAAGAAAACTGCAGATGGGTCACTGGGAAAGCTGCCTTTCCATGCAGGCTAATCTCCTTTAATTTTTAAATTGATGTGGCGAAGGATGGGAGACCACCAGGACTCGATTAGGGAATTGAGGAAGAAGGTAGAGGCAGCTATTTCTCTCTCTGGGCACGATGAGAATATATCTGCTGAACAAAACTCCTCACTGGCGACAGGGAAGAGCATCCGGCCAGTAAAACACTCAGCTCCATTCAGTTGACCAAGACTCCACTCCGCAAGGGATTATTACGGGGTCGCTAAAAGAAAAGGACTGCAGTTGTTAAATCACCGCAAATGGTTGTTAAGTGAATCTCGCTTGCCCTGTTGATTTTGCCGGTCAGAAGGTGTCAAAAGGGGGGGGGGAATCAACTGATCCTGGGACATTGCAGCCGTCATAAATACGAGTCAGGGGCCAAGTGTCTGAATTTTGATCGCAATCGAGGACGCTGAGATCGTCCTAAATTCATCTTAAGTCATTTTTTTTTCAGCACCGTCGTAACTTTGAACGGTCGTAAGTCGGGGACTGACTCTACTGCAGATTGCACCGCTGAAGCACACCAGGTGTTTTCCGCACGGGGCGACAAGAAGGATGTTAAAAATGAAGCCGGTTGTGTCACCGGAGGTGGAATCGCTGTACCAGGAATTGGCATTTTGCCGCAGGCTTTGGAAGGCGGTAAATCTTTGCACACTCAGGCTGACTCTTCTTGCACAATCAGGAAAAGGAACAACAATTGTGTCACTTTACGGCATGTGCAATGGGGGAAATGCAAGGACCGAATAGCATTTCTCAACTTTGCTTGTCTTTGGCTCTGGATAGCGCAAACGAGACTTCTAGAACAATGTGCCTCACTTTAAGACGGCTACTTTAAGACGGGGGGACTTAAATTCCCAGAATTCCCTAGCCAGCCTGCTTTAAGACGGGTGGGCTTCAACTCCCAGAATTCCACAGTCACTATGATTTAATATTGGTGGGCTTCAACTCCCAGAATCCCCCAGCCAGCACACTTTAAGAGGGGTGGACTTCAACTCCCAGAATCCCACATCTAGGATGCTTTAAGAGGGGTGGACTTCAACTCCCAGAATTCCCCAGCCAGCATACTTTAAGATGGGTGGACTTCAATTCCCAGAATCCCACATCTAGGATGCTTTAAGAGGGGTGGACTTCAACTCCCAGAATTCCCTAGTCCCTGTGATTTAATATAGGTGGACTTCAACTCCCAGAATCTCCCAGCCAGCCTGCTTTAAGACTTCAACTCCCAGAATTCCCTAGACAATGTGATTTAATATAGGTGGACTCCAATTTCCAGAATTCCCCAGCCAGCATACTTTAAGAGGGGTGGATACATATATATACATATACGTATATATACATATGTATATTAATACGAACGACAATACATAAAAAGAAAAAGTGACTTTGGTCACACGTCCACGATCTTATTAACGGTGCCTATTTGTTCATTATTATGATCATACAAAATTTTTTCATTTACTCTCATTTCATTATCCAATCACACCACCTATTCCACGCTCTATAACATTTTGAGTCTACCTTGTCCTTCATTTCAAATGTTAGTTTGTCCATTTCCGTGCAGTTATAGATTTTTTTGGGATTATCCATTGATTCTTTCTTTTTCTATTTCTTTCTTTTTCCCTCCCTCCCTTTACTTCTCTCCCTCCCTCCCTCCCTCTCTCTTTCTTTTTCGAGCCCTTTTTCCAGAACGGCATGGGCTCTCCTGCTTGAACGGAGGGACGGACTAGAAGACCTCTAGGTTCCCCTTCCAATCCTGTTCTTCTAAGTAAGTTCTCTGCTCTCCAGGCTCAAATCAGCCCTTGATCCTCCCAAAACTGTGGCCTGGGCCGAAGGTTTGAGGGACGGACCCCAGGCCTCCTGAAATGCCACTTTTGCCATCCAGCAGTCCTTGAAAATCGTGTGGGCTCCCCCCCTCTCAAGGCTGATTCGGGGGCCCCTTCGCCGGGTACATTAACTTTTCCATCAACAACTTCAAACTGCAAGACGGGGCTCAGCACTCCCCTTTGGGGATGGGGGGGTGGGAGTGGCGGTCATGGTCCTTCCTGAGTCCTTCGGGAGTAGGGCGGTATGGAAATCAAATTAAATCAATGGTCCCCCTCCCCATTTTGTTGGCAAGGGAGGTCAAGGGGGAGGGAGAGCGTGAGGAGCATCCGGCACCCCCTTTTCTGACGCCCTCTCATTTGGCTTTTCAATGGGAGGAGCCCGATGGCATCTTTCTCCCAAACAGGGCTGCCCTCTTCTGGTACCGGGTGGGAATAAAACAGGTAAAGCCCCACGGCAAGGAGGAAGGCTGAGCGTTGTGGGGAGGGGGGGTGGAGGGTGTCCCCCGTGGCAGGCCCTCAGCCCAAAATCTGGCTTTTGGGGGAGCTTGTTTGCACCTGGCCGATGGTGGCCTGGAAACTCCGCTTCATGGACTGGGAAGGGAGCGGGTGTTAGTTCACTTCGCAGGGCTTCTATTAAGAGACATGGACTTCAACTCCCAGAATCCCCCAACTAGGATGCTTTAAGAGGGGTGGACTTCAACTCCCAGAATTCTCCAGCCAGTGTGATTTAATATAGGTGGACTTCAACTCCCAGAATCGCCCAGCCAGCCTGCTTTAAGACTTCAACTCCCAGAATTCCCCAATGTGATTTACTATAGGTGGACTCCAACTCCCAGAATTCCCCAGCTGGCATACTTTAAGAGGGGTGGACTTCGACTCCCAGAATTCCGTAGTCCCTTTGATTTAGTATAGGTGGACTTCAACTCCCAGAATTCCTCAGCCAGCATACTTTAAGACTTCAACTCCCAGAATTCCCCAGCCAGCCTGCTTTAAGACTTCAACTCCCAGAATTCCTCAGCCAGCCTGCTTTAAGACTTCAACTCCCAGAATTCCTCAGCCAGCCTGCTTTAAGACTTCAACTCCCAGAATTCCTCAGCCAGCCTACTTTAAGACTTCAACTCCCAGAATTCCCCAGCCAGCATACTTTAAGATGGGTAGACTTCGACTCCCAGAATCCCACAGGTAGGATGCTTTAAGAGGGGTGGACTTCAACTCCCAGAATTCCTCAGCCAGCCTGCTTTAAGAGGGGTGGACTTCAATTCCCAGAATCCCACATCTAGGATGCTTTAAGAGGGGTGGGCTTCCACTCCCAGAATTCCCTAGTCACTGTGATTTAATATAGGTGGACTTCAACTCCCAGAATTCCTCAGCCAGCCTGCTTTAAGCCTTCCACTCCCAGAATTCCCCAGCCAGCATACTTTAAGAGGGGTGGACTTCAACTCCCAGAATTCTCCAGCCAGCCTGCTTTAAGACTTCAACTCCCAGAATTCCCCAGCCAGCCTGCTTTCAGATGTGGAACAGGAAGAGGAGGAGGAGGAGGAGAAGAGAGGGAGGAATGGGAAGGAGAGGAGTAGAGGGAGGAGGGGAAGAGGAAGGAGAGACACAAAGAGGAGGAGGAAGAGGAGAAGGAAGAACAGGAGAGGGAAGAGAAGAGGAGAGGGAGAAGGAGGAAGAGGAGAGGGAGGAGGAAGTAGATGAAGGACTATGAGGATTTTCTTGGATCTGGGTTGTTTTCTTGCGAACGGTGTTTCATATATAAACAGAGCAAATTCCCTCTCCCTTCTCACACTGATGACGTTCCCTAGTTGGGTCATGAAACGTCTACAGAAGAAAACTACCAAAATCCCCACTTTTTCCCCATCCCCAAAGATCCTAGAAGGAGGGGTTGAGATTGAACAGACAGGATTTAGGGAATTTTTGTAAAACAGAGACGATGTATCCGGCCCAACCAGACATTCCTGGACAATTCCATTTTTTCCCACCCACACCCCGGTTTAGAATTAAAAGCTTCGCCTCGATCCAAGGACCATTTCTGTCCAGCTTTTAAGGAAAAAAAAAAAACTATTTTATTCGGTACAAAAAGCTGGGTGAGCAAACAAGGGGAAGAATCCAGTATATATATAAAAAAAGGAATGTGCTAAGGAAGAGATGCAAATAAAAAAAGTCATTTTTTAAAAAACAAAAACATGGAAATAGGAATCCTAATCTACAAAGAAATTAATACTGTATTAATGCACAATGTAATAGATTTGTTAAAAATTACGGGACCAGCAGGTTCGCTGGTGTTTTTTTTTGCAAAAGCTTGGCAAGGCCCAGGACTACAACTCCCAGAATTCCCCCTGCCGGCAAATTGTGGACTTCCAACTCCCAGAATTCCCCTTCTGTGGAATTCTGGGAGTTGAAAAAGTCCTACATTCGAATCCTGGCCAAGCTTGCAAAAAAAAAAAAAAACAAATTTAGCCAAACCCTTTGCTGGTGGGGAAAGGAAGAGGGACGAACAGTTTAGGGAGAGGGGTGAGGAACCAGCCGTGACCACCCCTCTCCCCAAAATTGCACTTTTAGGAAATGACACCCCCACCCCATTTGGGGGGATAGGAAATCCGTAGGAGGGGGCCGTTTTGATTCCCATGTTGCAAGGGGAGGGATTTTTAAAAAAAACAATTTGGAGGGGGAATGGAGAAATGAGGCAAACTGGCCATCCCTTTTAAAGGGGTGGGGGGCTGCAATATGAGGATCCCCCCATGGAAGAGAAGGATCCGCCCCTCTTCCATGCCCATGCTGGAGAAAGGGCAGGTGCCCCCCCCCAAAAAAAAAGGCTGGAGAAAGGAGAGGAAGGCTTGGAGCCAGGTGGGGATCCCCAGCTAAGATTGGGGAACAGGTGGCAGCCATTTTTTGGGGGGTGGGTGATGGGGACCCCAAAAACCCAGGTTTGGGAAACGGAGCAACCTTGGAAGTCAAAACAGAGAAGGAAAGATGGCGGGAGAAGGAAGACGAAAGCATAATAAACAAGGCGAAAAAAATTGGGGTGGGGTGGGGTACGGGACACCCCGCTAATTGGAGTCCAGGGTCTCGTCCTTCACCCGAACTTTCTTCTGATGGGGGGAAGGCAACTTGGCTCCTCGTTTCCGGCTCTTCAGGATGCTGGGGAAAGAAGAAAAAAAGAGAGAGAGAGAGAGAGCTTGAGTCAGTGAGCCAAGCCGCAAAGATGGGATTCGCCCAGGAGGCGACAGAGGTGAATTTGGGGTGAGTGGGGGGGTCCGTCACTTACCTTTTCCCGGACTTGCAACCCTCCGTGTTCTCCCTCTGCTGAGCTTCTTTGCATTCCAACCCTTCTAAAATTTCCTTTAGGATGTTATAATGTCTGCGGTTGCGAGTCTGGAAACAAAATGGACGCCTCTCAAGATGCCGGCTCGGGGTTCGAGATGCGCCAGTGACCCCCACCCCTCAGTCCTTTAGCCCCTCTGTCCCCCAAAACTGGAATGTCCACCTCCCGAAGGGCCAGTGGTCACCCCTCATCCCTCTCCCCAAACCGCCCAGGGAGGCCCAAAGCAAAACTCACAACGAGCTTATAAACTTCGGGCTCGGATCCGCATCCCGATTCACGTTCGGCTTCGTCGTCCTCGGGCGGGATTTGCGCCGGTCTCCTGCTGGGGGCGCCAGGACGCTGGCCTTGCGAAGGTGCTGGAGAAGCGAGAGGCAAGGATGAGGGGACAAAAAAACCCAACAACCCCATCGCTGAAATCCTGCTGTCTTCCGGGCAAGAAAAGGAGACCACAAGGAAGTTCCCGAAGCCTCTGAATTTAGTGCCGTGTCTGCTCCTTACAACTTCCTCTTCCATCTCCCCCACCTCTTGTTTTCACGATCAAACAATTTATGGATAACGAGGAGAGGTGACCTATAAATTTAATCAATAAAAACTGAACAGCTTTGCAACATCCTGTGGCGGGATGTTCCACAGATTAACAGAGGTTTGTAGGAAGAGATTCTTCCCCATGAGCCCACTACACTACTTTACTGCTGAAAATCTGCATAGGAATCTTCTAACTAAACTGCTTTATTGCTGAAAACCTCTGCGCGAGAATCTTCTAACTAAATTGCTTTATTGCTGAAAACCTCTGCGCAGGAATCTTCTAACTAAACTGCTTTATTGCTGAAAACCTGCACAGGAATCTTCTAACTAAACTGCTTTATGGCTGAAAACCTGCACAGGAATCTTCTAACTAAATTGCTTTATTGCTGAAAGCCTCTGCGCGGGAATCTTCTAACTAAACTGCTTTATGGCTGAAAACCTGCGCAGGAATCTTCTAACTAAACTGCTTTATGGCTGAAAGCCTCTGCGCGAGAATCTTCTAACTAAACTGCTTTATGGCTGAAAACCTCTGCGCGAGAATCTTCTAACTAAATTGCTTTATTGCTGAAAACCTCTGCGCAGGAATCTTCTAACTAAATTGCTTTATTGCTGAAAGCCTCTGCGCGGGAATCTTCTAACTAAACTGCTTTATTGCTGAAAGCCTCTGCGCGGGAATCTTCTAACTAAACTGCTTTATTGCTGAAAGCCTCTGCGCGGGAATCTTCTAACTAAACTGCTTTATTGCTGAAAGCCTCTGCGCGGGAATCTTCTAACTAAACTGCTTTATTGCTGAAAACCTGCACAGGAATCTTCTAACTAAACTGCTTTATGGCTGAAAACCTGCACAGGAATCTTCTAACTAAATTGCTTTATTGCTGAAAGCCTCTGCGCGGGAATCTTCTAACTAAACTGCTTTATGGCTGAAAACCTGCGCAGGAATCTTCTAACTAAACTGCTTTATGGCTGAAAGCCTCTGCGCGAGAATCTTCTAACTAAACTGCTTTATGGCTGAAAACCTGCACAGGAATCTTCTAACTAAACTGCTGTATTGCTGAAAACCTGCACAGGAATCTTCTAACTAAATTGCTTTATTGCTGAAAGCCTCTGCGCGGGAATCTTCTAACTAAACTGCTTTATGGCTGAAAGCCTCTGCGCGGGAATCTTCTAACTAAACTGCTTTATTGCTGAAAACCTGCACAGGAATCTTCTAACTAAACTGCTTTATGGCTGAAAGCCTCTGCGCGGGAATCTTCTAACTAAACTGCTTTATTGATGAAAGCCTCTGCGCGGGAATCTTCTAACTAAACTGCTTTATTGCTGAAAGCCTCTGCGCGGGAATCTTTTAACTAAACTGCTTTATTGCTGAAAGCCTCTGCGCGGGAATCTTTTAACTAAACTGCTTTATTGCTGAAAGCCTCTGTGCAGGAATCTTCTAACTAAATTGTGTTATTGCTGAAAGCCTCTGCGCAGGAATCTTCTAACTAAACTGCTTTATTGCTGAAAGCCTCTGCGCAGGAATCTTCTAACTAAACTGCTTTATTGCTGAAAGCCTCTGCGCGGGAATCTTTTAACTAAACTGCTTTATTGCTGAAAGCCTCTGCGCGGGAATCTTCTAACTAAACTGCTTTATGGCTGAAAGCCTCTGCGCGGGAATCTTCTAACTAAACTGCTTTATTGCTGAAAGCCTCTGCGCAGGAATCTTCTAACTAAATTGCTTTATAGCTGAAAGCCTCTGCGCGGGAATCTTCTAACTAAACTGCTTTATTGCTGAAAGCCTCTGCGCAGGAATCTTCTAACTAAATTGCTTTATTGCTGAAAGCCTCTGCGCGGGAATCTTCTAACTAAACTGCTTTATTGCTGAAAGCCTCTGCGCAGGAATCTTCTAACTAAATTGCTTTATTGCTGAAAGCCTCTGCGCGGGAATCTTCTAACTAAACTGCTTTATTGCTGAAAGCCTCTGTGCAGGAATCTTCTAACTAAACTGCTTTATTGCTGAAAGCCTCTGTGCAGGAATCTTCTAACTAAACTGCTTTATTGCTGAAAGCCTCTGCGCGGGAATCTTCTAACTAAACTGCTTTATTGCTGAAAACCTGCACAGGAATCTTCTAACTAAACTGCTTTATTGCTGAAAGCCTCTGCGCAGGAATCTTCTAACTAAATTGCTTTATTGCTGAAAGCCTCTGCGCGGGAATCTTCTAACTAAACTGCTTTATTGCTGAAAGCCTCTGCGCGGGAATCTTCTAACTAAACTGCTTTATTGCTGAAAACCTCTGCGCAGGAATCTTCTAACTAAATTGCTTTATTGCTGAAAGCCTCTGCGCGGGAATCTTCTAACTAAACTGCTTTATTGCTGAAAGCCTCTGTGCGGGAATCTTCTAACTAAACTGCTTTATTGCTGAAAGCCTCTGTGCAGGAATCTTCTAACTAAACTGCTTTATTGCTGAAAGCCTCTGCGCGGGAATCTTCTAACTAAACTGCTTTATTGCTGAAAGCCTCTGTGCAGGAATCTTCTAACTAAACTGCTTTATTGCTGAAAGCCTCTGCGCGAGAATCTTCTAACTAAACTGCTTTATTGCTGAAAACCTGCACAGGAATCTTCTAACTAAACTGCTTTATTGCTGAAAACCTCTGCGCGAGAATCTTCTAACTAAATTGCTTTATTGCTGAAAACCTCTGCGCAGGAATCTTCTAACTAAATTGCTGTATTGCTGAAAGCCTCTGCGCAAGAATCTTCTAACTAAACTGCTTTATTGCTGAAAACCTGCACAGGAATCTTCTAACTAAACTGCTTTATTGCTGAAAACCTGCACAGGAATCTTCTAACTAAACTGCTTTATGGCTGAAAGCCTTTGCGCGAGAATCTTCTAACTAAATTGCTGTATTGCTGAAAACCTGCACAGGAATCTTCTAACTAAACTGCTTTATTGCTGAAAGCCTCTGCGCGAGAATCTTCTAACTAAATTGCTTTATGGCTGAAAGCCTCTGCGCGGGAATCTTCTAACTAAACTGCTTTATTGCTGAAAGCCTCTGCGCGGGAATCTTCTAACTAAACTGCTTTATTGCTGAAAGCCTCTGCGCGGGAATCTTCTAACTAAACTGCTTTATTGCTGAAAGCCTCTGCGCGGGAATCTTCTAACTAAACTGCTTTATTGCTGAAAACCTGCACAGGAATCTTCTAACTAAACTGCTTTATGGCTGAAAACCTGCACAGGAATCTTCTAACTAAATTGCTTTATTGCTGAAAGCCTCTGCGCGGGAATCTTCTAACTAAACTGCTTTATGGCTGAAAACCTGCGCAGGAATCTTCTAACTAAACTGCTTTATGGCTGAAAGCCTCTGCGCGAGAATCTTCTAACTAAACTGCTTTATGGCTGAAAACCTGCACAGGAATCTTCTAACTAAACTGCTGTATTGCTGAAAACCTGCACAGGAATCTTCTAACTAAATTGCTTTATTGCTGAAAGCCTCTGCGCGGGAATCTTCTAACTAAACTGCTTTATGGCTGAAAGCCTCTGCGCGGGAATCTTCTAACTAAACTGCTTTATTGCTGAAAACCTGCACAGGAATCTTCTAACTAAACTGCTTTATGGCTGAAAGCCTCTGCGCGGGAATCTTCTAACTAAACTGCTTTATTGATGAAAGCCTCTGCGCGGGAATCTTCTAACTAAACTGCTTTATTGCTGAAAGCCTCTGCGCGGGAATCTTTTAACTAAACTGCTTTATTGCTGAAAGCCTCTGCGCGGGAATCTTTTAACTAAACTGCTTTATTGCTGAAAGCCTCTGTGCAGGAATCTTCTAACTAAATTGTGTTATTGCTGAAAGCCTCTGCGCAGGAATCTTCTAACTAAACTGCTTTATTGCTGAAAGCCTCTGCGCAGGAATCTTCTAACTAAACTGCTTTATTGCTGAAAGCCTCTGCGCGGGAATCTTTTAACTAAACTGCTTTATTGCTGAAAGCCTCTGCGCGGGAATCTTCTAACTAAACTGCTTTATGGCTGAAAGCCTCTGCGCGGGAATCTTCTAACTAAACTGCTTTATTGCTGAAAGCCTCTGCGCAGGAATCTTCTAACTAAATTGCTTTATAGCTGAAAGCCTCTGCGCGGGAATCTTCTAACTAAACTGCTTTATTGCTGAAAGCCTCTGCGCAGGAATCTTCTAACTAAATTGCTTTATTGCTGAAAGCCTCTGCGCGGGAATCTTCTAACTAAACTGCTTTATTGCTGAAAGCCTCTGCGCAGGAATCTTCTAACTAAATTGCTTTATTGCTGAAAGCCTCTGCGCGGGAATCTTCTAACTAAACTGCTTTATTGCTGAAAGCCTCTGTGCAGGAATCTTCTAACTAAACTGCTTTATTGCTGAAAGCCTCTGTGCAGGAATCTTCTAACTAAACTGCTTTATTGCTGAAAGCCTCTGCGCGGGAATCTTCTAACTAAACTGCTTTATTGCTGAAAACCTGCACAGGAATCTTCTAACTAAACTGCTTTATTGCTGAAAGCCTCTGCGCAGGAATCTTCTAACTAAATTGCTTTATTGCTGAAAGCCTCTGCGCGGGAATCTTCTAACTAAACTGCTTTATTGCTGAAAGCCTCTGCGCGGGAATCTTCTAACTAAACTGCTTTATTGCTGAAAACCTCTGCGCAGGAATCTTCTAACTAAATTGCTTTATTGCTGAAAGCCTCTGCGCGGGAATCTTCTAACTAAACTGCTTTATTGCTGAAAGCCTCTGTGCGGGAATCTTCTAACTAAACTGCTTTATTGCTGAAAGCCTCTGTGCAGGAATCTTCTAACTAAACTGCTTTATTGCTGAAAGCCTCTGCGCGGGAATCTTCTAACTAAACTGCTTTATTGCTGAAAGCCTCTGTGCAGGAATCTTCTAACTAAACTGCTTTATTGCTGAAAGCCTCTGCGCGAGAATCTTCTAACTAAACTGCTTTATTGCTGAAAACCTGCACAGGAATCTTCTAACTAAACTGCTTTATTGCTGAAAACCTCTGCGCGAGAATCTTCTAACTAAATTGCTTTATTGCTGAAAACCTCTGCGCAGGAATCTTCTAACTAAATTGCTGTATTGCTGAAAGCCTCTGCGCAAGAATCTTCTAACTAAACTGCTTTATTGCTGAAAACCTGCACAGGAATCTTCTAACTAAACTGCTTTATTGCTGAAAACCTGCACAGGAATCTTCTAACTAAACTGCTTTATGGCTGAAAGCCTTTGCGCGAGAATCTTCTAACTAAATTGCTGTATTGCTGAAAACCTGCACAGGAATCTTCTAACTAAACTGCTTTATTGCTGAAAGCCTCTGCGCGAGAATCTTCTAACTAAATTGCTTTATGGCTGAAAGCCTCTGCGCGGGAATCTTCTAACTAAACTGCTTTATGGCTGAAAGCCTCTGTGCGGGAATCTTCTAACTAAACTGCTGTATTGCTGAAAACCTGCACAGGAATCTTCTAACTAAACTGCTTTATTGCTGAAAGCCTCTGTGCAGGAATCTTCTAACTAAACTGCTTTATTGCTGAAAGCCTCTGCGCGGGAATCTTCTAACTAAATTGCTTTATGGCTGAAAGCCTCTGCGCGGGAATCTTCTAACTAAACTGCTTTATGGCTGAAAGCCTCTGTGCGGGAATCTTCTAACTAAACTGCTGTATTGCTGAAAACCTGCACAGGAATCTTCTAACTAAACTGCTTTATTGCTGAAAGCCTCTGTGCAGGAATCTTCTAACTAAACTGCTTTATTGCTGAAAGCCTCTGCGCGGGAATCTTCTAACTAAATTGCTTTATGGCTGAAAGCCTCTGCGCGGGAATCTTCTAACTAAACTGCTTTATGGCTGAAAGCCTCTGCGCGAGAATCTTCTAACTAAACTGCTTTATTGCTGAAAGCCTCTGTGCGAGAATCTTCTAACTAAACTGCTTTATTGCTGAAAGCCTCTGTGCAGGAATCTTCTAACTAAACTGCTTTATTGCTGAAAGCCTCTGTGCAGGAATCTTCTAACTAAATTGCTGTATTGCTGAAAGCCTCTGTGCGAGAATCTTCTAACTAAACTGCTGTATTGCTGAAAGCCTCTGTGCGAGAATCTTCTAACTAAACTGCTGTATTGCTGAAAGCCTCTGTGCGAGAATCTTCTAACTAAACTGCTTTATTGCTGAAAACCTGCACAGGAATCTTCTAACTAAACTGCTTTATTGCTGAAAACCTGCACAGGAATCTTCTAACTAAATTGCTGTATTGCTGAAAGCCTCTGCGCGAGAATCTTCTAACTAAACTGCTTTATTGCTGAAAGCCTCTGCGCGGGAATCTTCTAACTAAACTGCTTTATTGCTGAAAACCTGCACAGGAATCTTCTAACTAAACTGCTTTATTGCTGAAAGCCTCTGCGCGAGAATCTTCTAGCTAAACTGCTTTATTGCTGAAAGCCTCTGTGCAGGAATCTTCTAACTAAATTGCTGTATTGCTGAAAGCCTCTGCGCAGGAATCTTCTCAATGAAGAGCTGGCACCTGCTAAGAGTTCAATAAGAGTCCATGAAATTGAAGGGAGGTCGGACTTCATTCACTTGTGGCTATGTAAGGATTCTAGGCTTATTCCTCTTTTGACTCCGCCCACACATTCGGCCATTCCTACATCCTTCCAATTTACCCTTTTTTGTAGTTTCCGAGGATTTTGCTTTCTGCTGGAAGGTGAACTCCTCTGATCGTCGGTCTCGTCCGGGGCAGGCGCAGACCCGAACCTCAAAACATCGGCGTCCCAGAACCTCCCCCCTATGGCGAAAAAAGAGGTGTCCTTAGACATTTTGGAAGGACGGACAAAGCACTGGGTTCAAATTCTAGTACATACCACGCAACCCATGATCCTTTCCGAGATATTTCCTTACTAGAATCCCCAATGCCTTCAACGACGACTGAGCTTCTCATGTACAGCGAGTCCTCAACTTAGGAGCGGTCGCTTTTAACGACTGTCCAAAGTTACGAAGGAGCCCAAAAAATGGACTTACGACCTGGATTCTTACGACAACTTGCTTTTACGGCCGTTGGCGATGCCACGTTGTTTTCTGGAAATGGATATTTACTTCCTGCTTCCAGCGAAAAATAAAAATAAAAAGGCCCCCCTCTAGGGAGTCTGCTTAACGACTGCAGCGTTCTCTTCCCGACCGTCACAAAAAAAAAAAAAAGGAGGAAGAGCGGTACTCACTGTGCCGTCTCCAAAGTCAGGATGGTCTGGATCGGGCGCCGATTCATGCCACCCATACACGAACTGTTGCACATGTAATTGTACAGGATGATGGTACACGCCATCCCCACCTGAAGGATGGAGAGAGAGAAATTTGCACAAATGCAACCAGTCCTCGCTTAGCAACCATTCAAAGTTACAACGGATCTCCACAGGGTACCCAGTTCCCAAGTTTCAACAGCTGCCTCCCCCCCGGTCATGTGACCACACTTTGGGTATTAGCAACAGTGCCTAGAGGTGGCGCTCTTGCCTCACAATCAGGAGGCTGTGAGTTCGATCCTAGGTAGAGGCAGATATTTCTCTCTCTCTGGGCACAATGAGAATTTATCTGCCGAACAAAACTCCGCACTGGCGACATGAAAGGCATCCGGCCATTAAAAAACACTCTGCTAACTCCATCCAGTAGCCCAGACTCCACCCCGCAAAGGATTATGGGGTCGTTAAAAGAAGATGATTTACTTCTTGGTACAACGGGCGCACGACTCGTTTAACAACCACAGCGTTCGCTTAACGACCGCTGCCAAAAAGGTCATAAAATCAGGTGGGTCTTTAAATAAATAAATTATTTTATTTTTATACCGCCCTTCTCCCAAAGGACTCAGGGCGGTGTACAGCCTATTAAAAGCACAAAGACAGACATCAATTAAAAATAATTAAAATTATTAAATAATTTTGGCTCAGATTTAAAACCCCCAAAATTTACAACTGTCATCACTTACGACCGTAAGGCTCCATTACAGTCATAAATTGAGCGATTATGTCTATCCGAGGTTTCAAGGATAGACATAATCCTTGAGGGGGAAGCTGGGAAGAAACTCATTAAAAGGGACAAGGGAGAGGATGGAGAATTTCACAGAGGGCAAAACAGGGCAGGATCCAATGGAACTGCCTGCCACAAGAACCAGCCATCCCAACCATTTTAAGACCAATTTCAATTTATTCCTAACAATCTCACGTTTGGCATCCTAGAAAGTTAGGACAGGGCTCCCCACAGATGAAAAGGAAGCATCAAACTGAGTGGAAACCCCGCTCCCCTCCAAAGTTGGCAATCCCGCACCCCACAATTATAACATTTGAGTACCCTCAGATGCTGCAACTGGCTTCATTAATTAATTAATTAATTAATTAATTAATAAGTTATTCATTCCATCAACCCCCGATAAGGCAACTCTCGGCAACTTAAGAGATTGTTCAAAGGAGAAAAACAGAGAGAGAGAGAGAAAAAAAAATGTAAATATGCGAATGAAAACATTTTTTAAAACGATGCCAAAAGAAAAAAAGGAGAAAAAGAGTGAAAAAAATTTAAATATGCAAATGAGAACATTTTTTTAAACGATGCCAAAAGAAAAAGGAGAAAAACAGTGAAAAAGATTTAAATATGCAAATGAGAACATTTTTTAAAAACGATGCCAAAAGAAAAAGGAGAAAAAGAGTGAAAAAAATTTAAATATGCAAATGAGAACTTTTAAAACGATGCCAAAAAAAAAAAAAAGGAGAAAAAGAGTGGAAAAAAATTAAATATGCAAATTAAAACATTTTTAAAACAATGCCAAAAAAAAAAAAAAAAAATCTCCCCGAGAACCAAGAGATGGATGGTGCAAGGTTGGGGGGGGGGTGTCCTTCGGAAACCCCCCCAGTTAAGTAGCACGTTCTTCCCTTTTAAAACCCATTTCCAGGCCGGCGCAGCTCCTTCTATACCCCTCTGCCCTGGCGACGAGCAATAGAGCTTCCCTATTCAGGAGCAGTCTACCTGAAAAGACCTAATGTCAGAATCTAGGGGGCAGGGGGGGCGGGGGGAAAAACCCTGCCGGTATTTCTAGAATACAGACCCTCGGCCGGGTACCCCAAAGAGGGCAGCAGACGAAGAAATGGGTACGGCGTCAAAAATACAGCGATATAGGATGGGATTGCGCATTTTTTATATTGCACTAATTCAGGGGGTTCGGGCAGTGATGGCTAATTTTTTTGCCATCGCATGCCAAAAGTGTGTGTGGGGGCGTTTTGTCACACGCGTGTGCCCACACCCATAATTGTATGCGCCCTGCCCCCCCGCGTATTCGCATGCGACCCCTGCTTTTGGCACGCGATGGCACAGTGGGCCCAGTAGGCCCGTTTTTCGCCCTCCCCAGGCTCCGGAGGCTTTCTAGGAGCCTGGGGAGGGCAAAAACAGCCTTCCCCACCTCCTAGAAAGCCTCTGGAGCCTGGGGAGGGCAAAAACAGCCTTCTCCACCCCCTTGAAGGCTCTCCGGAGGTCAGAAACGGATCGTTTGCTGACTTCCGGTGGGACCGGAAGGCCCGAAAATCAGCTGGCGGGCGCGTACATGCGCGCCAGAGCTGAGCTCGTGTGCCCATCAATATGGCTCCGCGTGCCACATGTGCCATAGGTTCGCCATCACGGAGTTAGGGTTAGGGTTCAGAGACATGGGGAAGAGGGATATGGGCAGGCTGTGATACAAAGGGTGGTGAAATCTGCTTGGTTCTATTCGGCCCGCCGAACTGGTAGCGCCGGGAGGATCTACCCACCTGCCGGGACGTCATTACGTCCTTTTTTTTAACCCTCTGCGCATGCGCAGAAGAGGCACACGCTCCCGTTCCCGAACCGGTAGTGAAGATAAGCGGATTTCACCGCTGGCTTGTACCTTTGTACAAGCCCTTTGTACCCACAAGTCGCCACTACAGATTCGCCTGAACTGGTACGAACCGGCTGAATCCCACTTCTGCTCTTCACCCTTCCCCACCCCGCCACAAAAAAATTCACCTGAGGTTTCTGGTAAGGAACCAAGACGCTGTGCCGGTTGGTGGCTGGGTCTCTGTAGTAATGAGTCTGGGGGTTTCCTTCGACCCGGATGAGATGATCGGCGGGGGTCACCCCTGTGCCCAATCAGAAATCGGGGAGCGGGGTAGAAAAAAAAAGAAAAATAAGAGGAGTTTTGAGTTTATGGCCATTGCAACTGCAGAAGTTTCACTTTGGAGGCCGGAGTTTCCCGCCCCCTCCCCAATTATAATTGACCCTCGACTTACGACGGTTTGCTTAGTGACCGTTCGAAGTTACGACGGCACTGGAAAAAAGTGACTTAGGATCGTGTTTCACCCTTACGACCGCTGAAGCGTCCCCAGGTTTCAAACCCTCTGCAATACAGCCTGCCCACGATCCCCCCATTGTGTCCCTGAAGACCCCTCCCCAGATTTCAAGCCCCCTGCAACACAGCCTGCTCACGACCCCCTCCCCGAGTCCTAGAAGACCCCTCCCCAGATTTCAAGCCCTTTTTATCACAGCCTGCCCATGTCCCCCTCCCCCTGAGTCCTAGAAGACCCCTCCCCAGATTTCAAGCCCTTTGTATCACAGCCTGCCCATGCCCCCCTCCCGTGTCCCAAAAGACCCCTCCCCATATTTCAAGCCCCCTGCAAAACAGCCTCCCGATGACCCTCCCGTGTCCTAGAAGACCCCTCCCCATATTTCAAGCCCCCTGCAAAACAGCCTGCCCATGACCCCTCCCTGTGTCCCTGAAGACCCCTCCCCAGATTTCAAGACCTTTGTATCACAGCCTGCCCATGTCCCCCTCCCCGAGTCCTAGAAGACCCCTCCCCAGATTTCAAGCCCTTTTTATCACAGCCTGCCCATGTCCCCTTCCCGTGTCCCAAAAGACCCCTCCCCATATTTCAAGCCCCCTGCATTCCAGACTGACCATGACTTCCCTGTGTGCCGGAAGGCCCCTCCCCATATTTAGGACCCGCTGCATCACAGCCTTCCCACAACCCCCCCCATCCTGGAAGACCCCACCCCAGATTTCAAGGCCCCTACATCCCAGCTTTCCCATGACACCCCTCCCCATGTTCCAGAAGACCCCTCCCCCCGAAGCCCCCTGCTGACCATCGTTGTGGTCTTGGTTTCGTTCGTGGTGGGGGCAGCGCCTGACCACTTCGGCCATGTGTTCGGATCTCTTGTATACGGCCATGGCCCGGACCACCGAGCCGAGAGGGGGAGCCCCGGACATCTTCACCAGCACTTTGCAAGTTTTGCCCATTTGGCAAAAAAGCTTGTTCAGCAGCGGCGAGAACTGCGGGCGAGAAAAAAAAAAATCAGGATCAGAGGAGGAGAGAAAAGAGCCAATTCGGAACGGAGAAAAGAAGGAGCCGGAAGGGACCTTGGAGGTCTTCTAGTCCAGCCCCGTGCAGTTAAAAAGTTTTGAAAAATTTTCCCGGAACGAATCAAAACAGGCAGTCCCTGACTTACAACCATCCCACTTAGTGACCGTCCGAAGCTGTGACGGCGCTGAAAAATTCACGTTAAGAGCTACTCACATAATCAAAGTTGAGGCACGTGGCAACTGACTCACACTTATGACCGTTGCTGTGTCCCATGGTCACGGGGGTCAAAGTTCAAACGCTTGGCGACCGACTGGTATTTATGACGGTCGCAGCGTCCCCCAGGTCACGCGATCCCCTTTGCCGACTTTCGGACAAGCAAAGTCAAGGGGGGAAAAGCCAGATTCACTTAACGACCGGGTTACTGACTTAAAAACGGCAGTGATTTGCTTAACGACGGCGGCAAGAAAGGTTGCAAGATGGGGCAAAACTCACTGAACAAAGGTCTCATTTAACAACAGAAATCCTGGACTCAATTGTGGCCGTTATATCACTTCAAAACTGTGGCGATTTGCTTAACGACGACAGCGAGAAAGGTAAAACGGGACAAAATTCGCTTAAAAGTCTCACTTAGCAACAGAGATTTGGGGCTCAATGTTGGCCGTAAATCGAGGACTTTATAAACTGCATTTATAGAATTTAGAGACGCCTTCCATCTCGCAAAGAGGTTGTCATTGTGAGTTTTTTCAAAATGCCCCCCCATAATACCACTCTCGTCCCCCCCCCTTAACGGTCTGCCTTGCATTGCGACCGTTTGTTGGTGGGACCGTGGAGGGGGGAGGTAAGTTTACATCGCACCCCCATTTCAAGCAAGCCCCTTACCCACATTTTCCAACTCGACGCTTGGTATTTTGTCCCCTTCTGCCTTCATTGCAAGAGAAAAGAGAATTTGGGGTGTTGGGAGGGGGTCTCTCGCCACATGCTGGAAAATGGGGTGGGGTCTTTACCCCCCAACCCCACCCTCCCCAAGGAATCTGGGATCGTCCTTTGCCAAAACTCATCCGAGAAACATGTCCAGGCATGTTGCGGGCGGGCAGCGTTCTGCGCAAGACAGAAGGAAGGGGGGGTGGTCTCCATCGGGAGCCCCCCACCCTTCTTCAAAGCCCAGCCATTGGATGGGCAGGCCGAAAACGGGGGAAAAAAGGGGGGCAGTCATCCCCATCCAAGAATCAGGAAAGCGACCGATGGCCGAAGAAGCGAATCGAATTGTTGAAGTCTCAGCTAGAAAAATCGGGGCGCCAGCTAAGCGGTGAGTTAAAAATTGGGGTTCGGGGCACCCCCCTGCCATCTTATGGGGTGCAAATAAATTGGGGAGTGGGGAAAAGGAAAGGTCTTCTCCCAGGTTCTTGCCAGTGTGGGGATCTCCAAAAGATGCACCAGTAATTCACTCAAGGACGGGGAAGTGGGGGATGTCTCACCGACATTTCTGGGGGTCCCTATGAGGCTAAAATCCAATGAACGGTATGCAGGGAGTCCTCGGCTTACGCCCACAATCGAATCCAAAATTTACGTTGTTAAAGTGAGATGTTGGTTGAGTTTTGCCCCATGTTATACGACTTTTCTGGCCGCCGTCGTTAAGCGAATCATGTCAGCGGTTAAGGCAGTCACCCGGTTGTTAAGTGAATCCGGCTTTCCCCGTCAGGAGGTCGCCAAAGGGAGATCCCCTGACAGCCCCCCACCCCCCGGGGGACCCTGCCACCGTCATAAATACGAGTCAGTTGTCAATCGTCTGAATTTGGATTGCGTGATTGTGGGGCTGCGACCATCGTAAGTGCCAAAAACAGTCATAAATCATTTTTTAGTGCTGTTGTCACTTCAAACGGTCACTAAATGGACTGTTGTAAGTTGAGGACTATCTGTATTCATGGAAAGAGGGGGGGGGAGTCTCCTAGGGGTGGCCCCAGGAGCAGGAAGGTGTGGACTACCTCAAAGCAAAAATCAGATTTCTGCCGTTAAACGAGACAACGGTTGGGTTTCGCCTCGTTTTACGACTTTTCTCGTCGGCCGTTAAGTGAATCACCGCTGTGGCTCAGTGAGGGACACTGCGACCGTCATAAATACGAGCGGGTTGCCAAGCGCCCCAATTTTGATCACGTTGATCAACGGTCGTTAAGTGTGGAAAACGGTCCTAAGTCAGTTTTTTTTCCAGTGCCGTTGTAACTTGGGTCACTAAATGAGCCGTTGTAAGTCGAGGACCACCTGTAAAGCTGAGACCTCTTTAATTTCTGGAAAACCCATCAGCCACTTCCCTCCTTCTGGGTATATTTTTGAAATAACTGGGTGCCTGATTTGCAGGATACCCATAAGGCACCCCTGGGGGGCGCCAGGTTGGAGAAGCTACAAGAGATTCTCCCGCCATGGCCACCAGCAAAGCAGGCTGGGAGTTGTAGTTCAGAAACCTGAGGGCGCCCACGCACCTCACCTCAAAACTACAGGTTGTCCTTGACTTATGACGGTCTTTGAGCCGGACGGTCGTTAGCCGGTCGATTAGCAGCTCATCATCGTTCGACCTCTTTAGTGGCCGTCGTTAAGCAAACACCACGGTCCTTAAGCAAACCCATTGCTCGTCATGAGGCATTTTGCAGGGAAATTGGAAAGGTAGCTTTTGATAAAAATGTTGTCAAGTTGCGGTTGTGGGATTGTGGGACAAAGCAAAGGGGCTGAGTTGCAGTCACCTGACCGCCGGGGAGGGGAGCATGATCGGAACCCGAAGCCCAGGTTGCAAATATGAATTTTAGGTCTGCGATAAGACGGTCGCTAAGCGAACGGTCGTAAATCAAGGACTACCTGTATGTAACAGCCACCTCGATCCTGACCAACATTGGGGACAAGATTGCACATATTTCGCACTCAGAACCCCGCTTTGGAAGAAGTGAGGCCCTTCCGAACCTCACAATCTTTTGCGGAAGCCACAAAACTAAATAGCCCATCCTGTGCGCTTTTAACAAACCAGGATCGATGGCAAACAGAGATTGCCGGCAGGAAACCCGGAATCTAGGTTAGGTTGACCTCACCCGTCCACCCTGTGTGCTCTTTTAACAAACCAGGATCAATAGCAAACCGAGATCGCTGGCAGAAAATGCGGAATCTAGATTAGGTTGATCTCACCCATCTACCCTGTGCAATTTTAACAAACCAGGATTGATGGCAAACTGAGATTGCCAGCAGGAAACATGGAATCTAGGTTAGGTTGACCTCATGCGTCCATAGGGGGAAAGGATCAACACAGTGTGGTGGCCATTTTGACTTTTTTGACCTAACTGCCCTCCCTGATGTCCCTGATGGAGACAGAGGACCCATTTTTTTGGGGGGGGGGGAAGACCCCTGCCCCACAATTTAACTCCTACAACTGGCGATCTCCCCCGGTCCCACTTCGTACGGTGTAAGTGACCGACTTGGCGGTGCCCGACTGTTCAAACTCCAGATTGAAGTCGAAGTGGCCAGGATAGTCTTCGGTGGGGGGGAAGACGCAGCTCTCCCCAGTCCCGTAATCTTTGGGGGGATGGAGCAGGTCCCCCGAAAAGGCCAAATCCTGGATGATGGTGAGGTCTTCTCCCACTGTATAGCCTTCGGCCACAGTGGCTAACGGAGAACCGGCCGTCGGCGCCAACAAGCCAAAGTTGGTTTGATCCATGGAGCTGTTCCCTTCCGCGGGGAAGGAGGTGATGTCTTGTTGGGTGGGGGCCATCATCTTCGATTCCTAAAAACATGGAAATATATGATAATTATATAATTATGGAATGACCCGCGAAGAGTCCACAAAATGAAATTTACATCTTGATTTTAAAGCTATGGCTTCCTGATTTGACAAACCAACAATTCCGGGCAGTTCAATGCCCGAGAAGCCACAAATCGTGGCTTAAGTCAATAATACACATTCAGGGTTTCCTCCACAAGCCACCTTGTAAACTAGATGACAAGGTAGCGTGTGGCATCAATTCAGGCAGACAAATTGATTATGATAAATCCGTGTTTTTCAAACTTTTGGGATGGACTTCAACTCCCAGAATTCCTCAGCTGGGGAATTCTGGGAATTGAAGTCCACCCAAACGGCTGAAGATAATTTTCGCATTCACCCAAAACGGATCGACGAATTGGGATGTCCAAATCTCCTCAAAGGTCCCTTGGCTGAGGGGTGGGCTCAGCGATGGGTCGACGTCTTCCTCCGCGACTTGGTCCATGTTTATTCCTCTTTCCGACGGGGAAACTGAGGCAGGAAAGAAAGAAAGAGAAAAGATAGAGGCAAATGTCCATCTCTTTCACCCCATCCAAAATGGGCAAGAAGAACGTAATTTCCTTCCTGGGGTGGGGGGGTGGGCAATGTGGCAGGATTACCAATCCCAGGATAGTCCTCGACGTACGACGACAATGGAGCCCAAAATTTCCATTAAGTGAGACAGTTGTTAAGTTGTTAATTTTGCTCCACCCTCTTGCTATTAAGTGAATCTTAATTTAGTCACCCGGTTGTTAAGCGAATCGGGCTTCCCCAGTCGGCTTGTCAGAAGGTCGCAAAAGGGGATCACATGCAGCAACGGTCATAAACGTGAAACACGGACACGGCAACTGTCATATATGTGAGTCAGTTGCCAAGCTTTTGAATTTTAATCACACGACCAATGGTCATAAGTGTGAAAAACGGTCAGAAGTCATTTTTCTCAGGGCTGTCATAACTCCAAACAGTCACTAAACGATTCACTGTTGTAAATCGAGGACTGTCTATATAATAAAAACATATTTCCAAAGACTCAATGCTAGCTTGTAGGAAAAACTGCTCTATTTTAATTGCAATAAGCAATGATGGTCTGTTCAGACAGAACCGTAAATTAAATCCAAGCAAGCTAGATTGTGGTCTAAATCCATGCATAAACTACACTTTCTCTCGTGAATTCCTCCCCCCCCAACGAGGTTTTTCCATTTGTCTCCTTTGTCCTTAATGCGTAACCATGAATCAAAGTTTGAGCAGCATAGTTGGCTCAAATATATATATGTGTGTGTGTGTGTGTGTGTGTGTGTGTGTGTGTGTGTATGTGTATATATATATATATGTTACAAACTATTCTAGCTTAGTAAAATAAAATTTTACTTTTACTTTTTAATTTTAAAATTTTAAGTTCTGGAGTTCGCAGTATGTCTGCTTCTTTTTTTACAAATATATGTATATATATTTGCGGAAAATGATGGGTGGATTGTATGATGCAACCCGGAATATTGATAAAAAAAAATGTGTCAGAGATCATTGATAGATCTGGAAAGCAGGGGCAATACAGGTAATCCTCGATTTACAACAGTTCCATTTAGCGACCGTGCGACATTCCGGCGGCACTGAAAAAAGTGACTTACGACCGTTTTTCACGCTTACGACCGTTGCAACATGATCAAAACATGGCTCATATTTACAACGGTCGCAATGTCCCCCTTTTTGCGACAAGCCAAGTCAACGGGAAAGCCAGACTCACTTCACGACCGCGCGACTCGCTTAACAACGGCAGCGATGACAACTTTAGAAAGAAAGGTCGGAACAATGGAACAAAAAAAAAACTCACTTAACAAACATTTCATGGAGCAAACGGATATTTATTTATTTATTTTGGCTCAACTGGAATTGCAGATGATAAATGATAGGTTGAAAAAAGCAGAGAAAGGATTTTTTTAAACCTTAAAAAATAAATTTAATTTAATTTAATTTAAAAATAAATTTTAAAAAATTAAAAAAATAATTTTACACAAGAGCCTGCTTCCTTCTGAGACAGGAAAGGAGAATATGAGGGTATGTCCATTTAAAAGTTTGTTGAACGCACCAGGAAATGGCTGCTCCAGATTCGATGTGCAGCAAATTAAGTAGAGAAACCGGTCAGATTAAAAATTAGGGGCAAAATGAACCAGGGAAAAAAATTTATTGAAGTGTTTTGGCATTAAACGCCCAGAATAAATGTTTGCCTAGCAGGCGGAGTTCCAAAATTAAAAAAAAAAAAAAATGCAAAATGACATACCTAAATAGGTATTTTATTGTCTTTTTCAATACCTCCTACCTGGATACCTGGTACATGCTACTGGTACGAAATTTACCTGTTTTCCTTTTTTAAAAAAATTATTTTTTTGCTAGAGACTTTTTTATTCCATATTTTATGTACATAGACAGCATTATTGCCAACGTTATTTTATTTTTTACGCGATGCGTTTCATTTCCTTGCTTGCAGGGTTTTGCACAACCCTGAATTAACTGGAACGATGTTTTTTTTTTCTTTTCCAGATTTGGCCCCTTTAAGGCAGGTTAGACTTCAACTCCCAGAATTCTGCTGGCTGGGGAATTGTGGGAGTTGAAGTCCAACCTGTCTTAAAGGGGCCATGCCTGTGGAAAAAAAAAACTGATTTGAGACTTTTAAAGAGACTTCAGACTCTGCAGCTTCCAAATTCTGCCCCTATCCAATACCCCCAAATCGGACATTTTCTTTGGAGTTTCCACACCCCCCCCATTGATTTATGCACTTACTTATTACAGATTGCTATTTTGCCTTGATGCTGTTACCTAGTTTGGTCGCAAAACGTCTCCAAGAAAATCAACCAAGCTCAGAGAAGCAACCAAATCCGATTTTTCTAACCTTGCAGAAATATGCACACACACACCCCCCAGCTAAGTTTTCAAAACAGGCAATCCACGCTGTTATTTTTCTTTTAAAGTAGTAAATTAATTTAAATTAATTTAATTTAAATTCGTTCCCCCCACCCCCAGCCTCCCGGAAACAACCATCAACCTGGCGCCGGGCTCGATTAGCAAATTTTGCAAGGATCAAACAAACAACAACAAAAAAAGATTAACCTGCTTTCGTTTCTCATCCTTTTAAGCAAAAAAAAAAAAAACAGGAGGACGCCAGCGAGGCTATACCGCAGCGTAAAGAGGGGAGGGGACATGATTAAAGCCCTCCCCGGGCCTTATTCGTTCAGAACTATTTTTCTTCTCATCTTTAAAACACGATGTGTCTGGATTTGGACGTGCAAAAAACCCACATAACCCCTTTTTCTACAAGCAATCCCAAATCCCCCCCCTCCGGCCCTTTCTTTTGGTTCCTTCCCACCGCAGCCGACAACGGAGCGGACTGTACCATTCGGAGGATGATCCCGGAGATTGGGGGGTGGGGGAGAGAGAGAGAGAGAGAGAAAGAAAAACGAATCCGATTTTCCCCGCGAAGATTTAAGCCAGAACTCGGCCTCGCATCGGTTCTACTTCGGTTTAAAAATCAGACGTCCATTGCAAGATCTGTTTCTCGACCCCCCCCCCACTCCCAAAAATCCAGGATGGGCTTTTAAAATACCGTCTCTAAATGGGGGGGGAGTGGGGGGAGAGACCCTTCCTCAAAAGAGGAGAGACCCTTCCTCAAAGAAAGCCGTTGCAATCCTTCAGCAGCCCCTTCCTCGAATTCAACCCGCCCCCTCCTTGCATTCTGACCCCCCACCCCACTCCACCCCGTCTTTCAAAGTCTCTACAACTCCAACAAGTAGTAAAACTATTATTGGGGAGGGGGATTTTATTTAGCAACCGGGGAGGAGGGAGGAGAGGGGAGGACAGGAAAGATGGACAGAGCATCGTTAACGTCTTTCCAAACCCCCCTCCCCACAATTTTCCTTCTCCCGACCCCCCCCCTTCCCAGAGATGTGATTGCAGAGGGGTGGGGGGGGGGCTTCCCATTGTGTCAAAGTGGGGCTGGGGGAGCAATTTGGCAAGCCAGGCTGGGATTATTATTTTTTTGCGGGGATCCCCACCTTTCCCATTTGGGGAGGGGGTGTCGTTTTTTCCCCCCCGCTCCGAACAGAGCGTGGGAAAAAAAACAAGAACGCCAACGTTCCATCGGTGGAACGCTGGGAACCGCGGCGTTCCAAAGCCGAACGCGGAGGGCCCCAACGTTCGATTCTCTCCCCACCACTTTCACTTTCTCGGCTCCCGCCAGCCAAGCCAGCCAGCCGGAGCGGAGCGGAAGCGCCGGGTTGAGTCAGCAACCGGAGCCCCCCAAAAACCGAGGTTTACCCCTCCCCACAATACGAAGACCCTTCCCCGGGTTTACCGACTCCGCTCCGGGCTTCGATCCCGTCGTTCCGTCCGCCGCAGCCAGGGAAAAGCGAGATGAATTCCCCGGGTGCAGAAAGGCACACACGAGGTGGGGATTCCCCCCGGCCTCGAACCCGCGGCATGGAGCGAGTTCTCGCGAGGGAAGGGAGGGAACCATCTTTGGAGCGGGCATCTAGCCGGGCTGGGTAGAGCTTTACCTGTTGCAATGCAGCCTGCAATCTTCTTTCTTTCTTTCTCCCCACCTCCAACCGATCACTTCTGCAGCATCGCTCCCTCCGCTGCAGGAAAAAAAAAATCCCCCCCTTCTTTTTTCTCAGTCGAGGCTTTGCAAAGGGCAGGACTACATATCCCATCATCCCCCAAGCGGAGGGAGGGGCCAGGGAAAGCCGCGCCCCCCTTCTTTCTTTCTCTTTGACGCTAAAGGAATGCCCTCCCCCTTTCTCTTCCCCCCCCCAAAACAGAAGAACCTTTGCAAACTGAGAACTTTTCGAAAGTTTTGCAAAGCGAGCCTCCCTCTGCAGGAGCAGTCTATCGTGCGAGAGCAACGGGACGAGGGGTGGGAATGTCTGGAGGGGTGGGAGGGGGCGGCTCCCAGAATAGAGGGAAGGGGAAATGGGGTGGGGGGGTGAAAATGAGCTAGGGATCCCCAAACTTGGCAGCTTTTAAGACTTGGGGACTTCAACTCCCAGAATTCTCCAGCCAGCATATTTTATTTTATTTTATTTATTTTATTTTATTAAATTTCTATACCGCCCGCATAGGTACATAGCATAGCTGGCTGAAGAATTTTGGGAGTTGAAGTCCCCAAGCTGCCTTAAAGCTGCCAAGTTAGAAGATCTGGACTTGGTGTATGGACTACAACTCCCAGGATTCCACCGCTGGCCTAAAGCACGCTGGAGGATCCTGGGAGTTGAAGTCCGCTCGCTTTCAACGGGGCCAAGCTGGAGAGGCAGTCTCACGGGGACGCGCCCGCGCGTGCACACCGTCCGTCCTTTCCTTCCAGTTGATTAAGAGGGGAGGGGGAGGGGGAGGGGGGAGGCTACCTGAACCGGTAGGGAAGTGGAGGTTGGCAGGAGGGCAGGCAGCTCTGCCCCAGCTTGTCTCTGGAATGTCAGGAGGAAAAGTTGGGGGGAGTTGAAAAGGGCCTTGGAAGGGAGAAGTATGCAAGGTGGAAATCCAGCAGGTTCTGACAGGTTCTGCAGAACCCGTAGCGGAAATTTTTTTAGCAGTTCAGAGAACCGGCAAATAACCACCTCTGGCTGGCCCCAGAGTGGGGAGGGAATGGAGATTTTGCAATATCCTTCGCCCAGGAGTGGGGAGGGAATGGGGATTTTGCAGTATCCTTCCCCTGCCACGCCCACCAAGCCACACCACGCCCACCAAGCCACGCCCACCAGTGGGGAAATCCAAAATCTTTACTACCAGTTCTGTGAGCACGGCTTGGTGGGCGTGGCACGGGAAGGTTACTGCAAAATCTCCATTTCCTCCCCACTCCAGGGGAAGGATACTGCAAAATCTCCATCCCTCCCCACTCCAGGGTAAAGTTACTGCAAAATCTCCATTCCCTCCACACTCCAGAGGAAGGATACTGCAAAATCTCCGTTTCCACCCCCCTCCAGGGGAAGGTTACTGCAAAATCTCCATTTCCTCCCCACTCCAGAGGAAGGATACTGCAAAATCCCCATTCCCTCCCCACTCCAGGGAAGATTACTGCAAAATCTCCATTTCCTCCCCACTCCAGAGGAAAGATAATGCAAAATCTCCATTCCCTCCCCACTCCAGGGGAAGGATACTGCAGAACCCCCATTCCCTTCCCACTCCAGCGGAAGGATACTGCAAAATCTCCATTCCCTCCCCACTCCAGGGGAAGGTTACTGCAGAATCTCCATTCCCTCCCCACTCCAGGGGAAGGATACTGCAAAATCCCCATTCCCTCCCATTCCAGAGGAAGGATACTGCAAAATCTCCATTCCCTCTCCACTCCAGAGGAAGGATACTACAGAATCTCCATTCCCTTCCCACTCCAGAGGAAGGATACTGCAGAATCTCCATTCCGTCCCCACTCCAGGGAGAAGGATTCTGCAAAATCCCCATTCCCACCCCCCTCCAGGGGAAGGATACTGCAAAATCCCCATTCCCTTCCCACTCCAGAGGAATGATACTGCAAAATCTCCATTCCCTCCCCACTCCAGGGTAAAGATACTGCAAAATCCCCATACCCTCCCCACTCTAGGGGAAAGTTACTGCAAAATCTCCATTTCCTCCCCACTCCAGGGGAAGGATACTGTAAAATCTCCATTTCCTCCCCACTCCAGGGGAAGGATACTGCAAAATCTCCATTCCCTCCCCACTCCAGGGGAAGGATACTGCAAAATTTCCATTCCCTCCCCACTCCAGGGGAAAGATACTGCAAAATCCCCATTCCCTCCCACTCCACGGGAAGGATATTGCAAAATCCCCATTCCCTCCCACTCCAGGGGAAGGATACTGCAAAATCTCCATACCCTCCCCACTCTAGGGGAAAGTTACTGCAAAATCTCCATTTCCTCCCACTCCAGGGGAAGGATACTGTAAAATCTCCATTTCCTCCCCACTCCAGGGGAAGGATACTGCAAAATCTCCATTCCCTCCCCACTCCAGGGGAAGGATACTGCAAAATTTCCATTCCCTCCCCACTCCAGGGGAAAGATACTGCAAAATCCCCATTCCCTCCCACTCCACGGGAAGGATATTGCAAAATCCCCATACCCTCCCACTCCAGGGGAAGGATACTGCAAAATCTCCATTTCCTCCCCACTCCAGGGGAAGGATACTGTAAAATCTCCATTCCCTCCCCACTCCAGGAGAAGAATACTGCAAAATCTCAATTCCCTCCCCACTCAGGGGACGGATACTTCAAAATACCTATTCCCTCCCCACTCCAGGGGAAGGTTACTGCAAAATCTCCATTCCCACCCCACTCCAGAGGAAGGATACTGCAAAATCTCCATTCCCTCCCCACTCCAGAGGAAGGTTACTGCAAAATCTTCATTCCCTCCTCACTCCAGGGGAAGGATTCTGCAAAATCTCCATTCCCACCCCACTCCAGGGGAAGGATACTGCAGAATCCCCATTCCCTTTTTTGTTTTTGTTTTTGTTTTATTTGATTTGATTTATATGCCGCCCTTCTCCGGAGACTCAGGGCGGCTTACAATGCGTTAAGCAATAGCCTTCATCCTTTTGTATATTTATACAAAGTCAGCTTATTGCCCCCACAAACTGGGTCCTCAATTTACCTACCTTAGAAAGGATGGAAGGCTGAGTCAACCTTGAGCCTTGGAGAGATTCGAACCAGCAGTAATTGCAGGCAGCTGAATGTTAATAACAGTGCTTTAGTCTGCTGCGCCACCAGGGCTCTCCAGGGGAAGGATACTGCAAAATCTTCATTCCCACCCCACTCTGGGGCCAGCCAGATGTGGCATTTGCCGGTTCTCTGAACTACTCAAAATTTCCGCTGGAAACCTGCTGGATTTCACCCCTTATGCCCACAGAACCGGTAATAAAAAAAAATTGGATTTCACCCCTGGAAATATTTATTTATTTATTTATTTATTTATTTATTTATTTATTTATTTATTTATTTATTTATTTATTTATTATTGCGATTTATATGCCGCCTTTCTCCCTGGGGACTCAAGGTGGCTTACAAAATGACCAATTCCAATACAAATCGCAATGAAATAAAATTAAAATCAGCAACCCTATTAAAAACAGTTTTAAATTATGCGTTATTGGGTGTAAAAAGCAGAGCAAGAGAGATGCCATATTTGTTCTTTATATGACCTAGAGCCCCAGATGTGGGGCAGTTATGAAATGAAATGCAGGGGTTTTGTGGGGAATAACAGAAGGGAATTAACAGCAATCATAATTTGATTAAGCCCGTTACGTGTCACAAGTCAAGCAAATATTGGCAAGGAGGGCACTGAGATGATCCATATTGAGATGGATAATATGATGATGACCACAATTAAGAAATTATCAGGGGAATGTTCTTATCCAGAAAAACAATTGTTATAGAGCCAAAACGCTTGTCTTACGTAAATAATAATTTAGGGGCGTTTCCAGGAGGAAATTCCTACACTGAAACTGTATTTAAACCTATAATCATAAATAATCGGTACCCTCTCTGTGTCTCACATGAGCACAAGGGGGTCCTTTTAGCGAGAGGTACGATCAAAGCTCTTCCTATTGTCCAAATCGTCGTCTAGGCTCTTCGTAAATGACCTCAGGGATGGAGGACCCACAACTGCGGATTAGAGAATCGTAGGACCAAAAAGAGACCTTAGAGGTCTTCTAGTCCAACCCTCGGGCCAAGGCGGAAGACTTTATACCCGGGATGGCGAACCAATGGCACGCGTGCCGCAGGTAGCTCACGGAGCCATATCTGTGAGCACGCGAGTGTTGCCCTAGCTCAGCTCCAGCGGAAGTCGGGAAACGGGCTGTTTTTCGGCCTCCGGGGTGGGGGTGGGGAAGGCTGTTTTTGCCCTCCCCAGGCGCCTAGAAAGCCTCTGGGACCTGGGGAGGGTGAAAAACGGGCCTTCCGGGCACACTATAAGTTGGGAAACGGGCCATTTCCAGCCTCCGGAGGGCCTTCAGGGTGGGGGGAGGCGGTTTTTGCCCTCCCCAGGCGCCTAGAAAGCCTCTGGCGCCTGGGGAGGGTGAAAAACAGGCCTTCCGGGCACACCAGAAGTTGGGAAATGGGCCATTTCCAGCCTCCGGAGGACCTCTAGGGTGTGGGGAGGCTGTTTTTGCCCTCCCCAGATGCCTAGAAAGCCTCTGGAGCCTGGGGAGGGCGAAAAACGGGCCTTCCGGGCACACCAGAAGTTGGGAAATGGGCCATTTCCAGCCTCTGGAGGGCCTCCAGGGTGAGGGGAGGCGGTTTTTGCCCTCCCCAGGCGCTTAGAAAGCCTCTGGAGCCTGGGGAGGGTGAAAAACGGGCCTTCCGGGCACACCAGAAGTTGGGAAAGGGGCCATTTCCAGCCTCCGGAGGGCCTCTAGGGTGTGGGGAGGCTGTTTTTGCCCTCCCCAGATGCCTAGAAAGCCTCTGGAGCCTGGGGAGGGCGAAAAACGGGCCTTCCGGGCCCACCGGGGCATCGCACACCAAAAGTGCACATGCGTTCCGGATTGGGCACATGGTGCCGAAAAGCTTCGCCATCCCTGCCCTATGCCATTGCAGACAAGAGGCTGTCCAGTCTCTTCTTCAAAACCTCCAGCGAGGAAACACCAACAACTTCTGGTGGCAAGCAGTTCCACGGATTAATTGTTCTAACCTGTCGGGAAATGTCTCCTTCGTTTGAGGTTGCTTCTCTCTTTGGTTCGTTTCCATCCGTTGCTTCTTGTCCTGTGCGGGGCTGGACTAGATGACCTCCAAGGTCCCTTCGAACTCTGTTATTCTAATTCTGCAGACCCCCCCCCCTTTCTTCTTTGGGGCAGCCCCTCAAATATTGGAAAACTGCCATGCAAGGGATGGTTTAGACATAAGTCTAAAGACCGATTGTAAGTCGCTTTTTTTTGTCTGTGCCCTTGTAACTTCGTCACTAAACGAACGGTTGTAAGTCGAGGATTCCCTGTAATATTTCTTCGGGTGGGATCTACCCACTAAGGATACCTTTTTGGGGGAAGGGGGTCCCACACACCCACATACCCAGCTTGTCTCATTGCAAAATGGCTAACTGTTTTGTGGGTCAAGCACCTTTCGTTGGAGTGAACCTTGATCCGAGTTCGAAAGCTGGTCCCCTGCAATCTGATCCCTGGTTGGGAAATCAGGGATCCCGGATCTCTCGAATGTGTAAACTTTTGGCCCAAATCCTGCTTCTCATTCTTTGGAAATAGCTTGGCAGGAGCCGTAAATTACATTTATGTCATAAGAATGGGTGGAAGAGGTGGGGTGATTTGATTTCTGGCCATTAGGGATCATAAACCAAGGTTAATGAGTGGGGCGGGAAAACTCGGCCAAGGGGAAATCATGGCTAAACTCTGATAGGCGCCCTCAGGTCGCTGGGTGCAACCTGCAGGAGGTCAGATTCCCACTTCTGAAGTATTTTCGTTTGCCGGGCACGATTCGCACCCGGAGTCCTGCGTGAGTTTAGTCCGGCGTTTCTACTTACACCCGTTGATGACTTTAGGAGATCTGGACTTCAAATCCCAGAATTCCCCAGCAGGCAAACATTCAGAATAGTCCTTTATCTTTCCTCCCACCCACACACAACAACCCTGTGAGGTGGACTCGGCTGGGAGAATGTGATCAGCCCGAAGTCACCCAGCTGGCTTTCGTGCCTTAGACGAGACTAGAACTCTCCGCCTCCTGATCATTGGCCCCAAATCACCCAGCTGGCTTTCTTGTCCAAGATGAGACTAGAATTTCCTGATGAATTTTAAAAAATTGGAACTGATGTATAGAAAGAACCTCCAAAAAAAATAAAATAAAAATAAAATACCCACATATTTTATGAAACAGAGTATTGACCATATCATATCATATCATATCATATCATATCATATCATATCATATCATATCATATCATATCATATACAATTTGTCATATCCAAATATATTTTGCTTGGTTACAGTTTCTGCCAAACTGTATTTTTTAATCAAATCTTAATATTTCTATTCTTATTTCTCTATAAACAGTATCTTCTTTCGCCCTCAAATTCTATTTTCTCCATTTTTAATCATATATATTCTCTTTTCATTTTTGAATAATTCATTCTTTATCCTAATATCTTTACACTTTAAATCTTTAAGGATACTGCAAAATCTCCATTCCCACCCCACTCCAGGGGCAAGGATACTGCAAAATCCCGATTCTCTCCCCACTCCAGGGGAACGATACTGCAAAATCCCCATTCCCTCCCCACTCCAGGGGGAAGGATACTGCAAAATCCCCATTCCCTCCCCACTCCAGGGGAAGGCTACTGCAAAATCTCCATTCCCTCCCCACTCCAGTGGAAGGCTACTGCAAAATCTCCATTCCCACCCCACTCCAGGGGGAAGGATACTGCAAAATATCCATTCCCACCCCACTCCAGGGGGAAGGATACTGCAAAATATCCATTCCCACCCCACTCCAGGGGAAGGCTACTGCAAAACCTCCATTCCCTCCCCACTCCAGGGGAAGGATACTGCAAAATCCCCATTCCCACCCCACTCTGGGGCCAGCCAGAGGTTTTATTTGCCGGTTCTCCGAACTGCTCAAAATTTCCGCTACCAGTTCTCCCGAACCTGTCAGAACCTGCTGGATTTCCACCCCTGCCCTGAAGATCTGATCTCTATCCTGTCTATTCCTCGCTTCTTTTTAATCCGTTTTAATATCGAGGTGCCAATTTATAAAGAGTGACTTATAAAGTCGTAAAAGGCAGGATCAAAATCTCCATAAAGAAATCCATAAACTGGCACCTTCCTGGCCAGGGAAAATGATAGCCGCACCCTTTCCCACGTGATTGGCACCTGGCCCTCTGCAACTACCCACTGGGCATTTTTCCCCGCCCTGGGCAGGGCAGGAAAGGACAAAACTGACCGGACTTTGCTGGCCGGAGCCACTTTTTGGAGCTCCCGGCCAGAGCGATGGAGTGTCTCATCCGGCCGGCCACCAGCGACGATTGTGAGCTTCTCATGAGCTTCATAAAGGTCAGGGGTGGGCGAAATCCAGACTTTCCGATCTTGTTTCAAGCCAGGATTGGACCATGGTTTGTCTGGGATGGTGTTAGGGTCTCTTGCCTTGGGTCCCAGGAAGAAAGGGAAGGGAAGGGAAGGAAGGAAAGGAAGAAAGGAGGAAAAGAAAGGACAGGGAAGGGAAGAAAAAGGGAAGGGAAGGAGAAAAGAGGAAAGGAAAGGAAAGGAAAGGAAAGGAAAGGAGAAAAAGAAAAGAAAGGAGAAAAGAGGAAAGGGAAGGGAAGGAGAAAAGAGGGAAGGGAAGGGAAGGGAAGGGAAGGGGAAGGGAAAGGAAGGGAAGGGAAGGAGAAAAAGGGAAGGGAAGGAAGGAAAGGAAAGGAAAGGAAGAAAGGAGGGAGGGAGGAAAAGAAAGGAAAGGGAGAAAAGAGGGAGGAAAGGAAAAAAGGGGAAGGGAAGGAGGGAGGGAGGAAGGAAGAAAAAACAGAAAGAAAGGAGAAAGAGCCTTCTTTTCAACTTTCTTCCTTCCTTCCTTCCTTCCTTCCTTCCTTCCTTCCTTCCTTCCTTCCTCCCTCTCCCTCCCTCCCTCCCTCCCTCCCTCCCTTTCTTGCCTGTTTGCTTGTGTGCTTGTGTGCTTGCGTTCTTTCCTTCCTTCCTTCCTTCCTTCCTTCCTTCCTTCCTTCCTTCCTTCCTTCCTTCCTTCCTTCCTTCCTTCTGTCCAGGACGGTATAAGAGCACCAGGGTTCAATTAGAAGACCTCCATGTGTCCTTTCCAGCTCTATGATTTTATTTTATCTGTCCATCCGTCCGTCTTTAGGTTTGTCTATCAACGGTATCTACCTACCTACCTAATTACCTGCCCCATCCATCCATCCATCCATCCTTCTATGCATTTCTCTCTCTCTCTCTCCCTCTCTCTCTCCCTCTCTCTCCCTCTCTCTCTCTCTCTCTCCCTCCCTCTCTCTCTCTCTCTCTCTCCCTCTTTCTCTCTCTCTCTCTCTCTGTGTTTTGCAGATCAAAGAATCTTGGCAGGTGAACTCACACCTGGCACCTGGATTGTTCCAGATTTAGTGACAGGGGCCAAAAAGGGCCAGATCAAATCCACAGAAACCCCCCCTCCCTTGGGTGTGGGGTTGGATTAGATGACCTACAGGGTCCCTTCCAACAGATTAATAATCTGTTTAAATCTGTTTAGGTAGATAGAAACTCCAAAGAGCAGGAGGGCCTCTTGCTGAGACTTTCCACCAACCGAGAAGAGGAAAAAATAAATTTCAGAATTTGCGGCCCCTTCTCTCTGATTTGGTTCAGTCCAATGTCCAACCTGTGGGGGGGGCGGGAAATCTTGGGGTGCTGTAAGATTTGATTAAATACCTGTGCAAAGAACCCCGTTTTGCTAATTACACCGAGGGACCCCCCCCCAACCAAAACAAGAAAGTAAAGAGAAATATCATTTTTCCCTTCTTGCATAATTTCTCGAATAACTCGACTGACAGCTCTCACCTGAGCTGCAGCATTTCCATTGGTTCTTTTTTTTTAATTGAAAAGTTTTATAAAAGATACAAACATTTTCTCCCCCCCTCCCCCCTCCCCCCATCCCACCCCCCCTTGCCCCCTCCCCCTTCTCCCCCACCCCCCTCCCTCGACTTCCCTGAACAAGCACAGCGTATAGCATTCACAAACATAAAACTAAAATATGCTAACAATTTGTTAGCTTCAAATTCTCCCTAAGTCTTTAACTCTTTATTTATTTATTTATTTATTTATTTATTTATTTATTTATTTATTTATTTATTTATTTATTTATTATTCAAACTTCTATACCGCCCTTCTCCTTTCGGACTCAGGGCGGTGAACAGCCAAAATAAAAACATTTATACATAACATTACAATTAAAAATAGATTTAAAATAATTAATAAATTTGGCCCGTAATTTAAAATTTATAACTCAAAACACTATAAACATAAACATTGTTTTAAGTTAAGACGGTTGTTAAGCGAGTTGCGTTCCCGTTTCATGGCCTTTGGTGGCCACGCTTGTTAAGAAAACCGTCGCAAAAGGGGGAAAAAATCACGTGACACCCCCCCCCCGGGACGTAAATACGAGTCGGTGACCCAGCGGCCGAATTTTTGATCCCGGGACCGCGGGGAACGCTGCGACGGTCGTTAAGGGCGGAAAACGTTCCCAAGTCGCTTTTTTTTTTCAGCGTCGTACCTTCACGCCGTCATAATTGGAGGATTATTGTTTCAAGCCTCCCTGCTGCATTTGGGACTCTGGGCAAGGTTGGGATTTGGGGGGTTCGATCCCCCCTCACCCCCAGGGTGTCTTCATATAACAACCCCTCTATTTCCAACCTCAGGAAATTGCGGAATATCATAATTTATTGCACGAGGTCTCGATTAGCGCCGAAGGTAAGGATTTATTTTTGGAGAGCTTTTTCGGGGTGGGTGGGTGGGGAATTTCAGGTGTGGGGGTGATGATTGTGGGGTGGGCAACCTTTCTGGAATTTTGTGAGTGGGTGGAGAGCAGAGCGGAGCCCTCGGTCGGCTGCCCAGCTGGTGGATGGCAGAGCTGGGCTCAGCCGGTTCGGAAGAATCCGAGGTGGCCATAGTGGGGGAAATCAGGAGCGGATTTTTGGGTGTGGATTTCCCTTTTGCGAAACAAGTTTGAATTCTGAATACGTGTTTGTTTTTTTCCTCCCCGTCTCTCCTCCTTTCTTCTTCCTCCTCCTAATTCTACCCTTCCTCCTTTTTTCCTTCCCCTCCTCCTTTCTTTCTCCCTTTTTCTTCTTCCTTCTCCTCCTCCACCACTTCTCCTCCTCCTCCTCCTAATTCTCCTTCCTTAATCTTTTTTCCATTCTTCCTCCTTTCTTTCTCTTCCTTCTCCACCCCTCCTCCTCGTCGTTTCTTCCCTGTCCTTCTCCTCCTCCAAATTCTCTTTCTCCATCTCTTCTTCCACCCCCTCCTCCTCCTCCCCCTTCCTTCATTCTTCCTCCTTTCTTCCTTGTCCTTTTCCTCCTCCAAATTCTCCTTCTCCATTTCTCCTTCTCCTTTCTCCCCCTCCTAATTCTCTTCCTCCCCCTTTCTTCCTCTTCCTAATTCTCCATCTCTTCTTCTTCCACCTCGTTTCCTCCTTCATTCTTCCTCTATTCTTCTTTTTCCTCCTTTCTTCCTTGTCCTTCTCCTCCTCCAAATTCTCCTTCTGCATCTCTTTTTCATACCTCCTTCTTCCTTTCTCCTTTTCCTCCATTCTTCCTCCTCCTCCTTCTTTCTTCCTCTTCCCAATTCTCCTTCTCCATCTCTTCTTCTTCTACCTCCTCCCTTCCTTCCTTCATTCTTCCTCCATTCTCCTTCCTCCTCCTTTCTTCTTTGTCCTTTTCCTCCTCCAAATTCTCCTTCTCCATCTCTTCTTCCACCTCCCCTCCTCCCCCTTCCTTCCTTCATTCTTCCTCCATTCTTCTTCCTCCTCCTTTCTTCTTTGTCCTAATTCTCCATCTCTTCTTCTTCCATCTCCTCCCTCATTCTTCCTCCATTCTTCTTTTTCCTCCTTTCTTCCTTCATTCTTCCTCCGTCTTTTTCCTCCTTTCTTCCTTGTCCTTCTCCTCCTCCAAATTCTCCTTCTGCATCTCTTCTTCATACCTCCTCCTCCATCTTTCTTCCTTTCTCCTCCTCCTCCTAATTCTCCTCCTCCTCCATTCTTCCTCCTCCTCCTTCTTTCTTCCTCTTCCTAATTCTCCGTCTCCATCTCTTCTTCTTCTACCTCCTCCCTCCCTTTCTTCCTTCATTCTTCCTCCATTCTTCTTCCTCCTCCCCTTCTTCCTTGTCCTTCTCTTCCTCCAAATTCTCCTCCTCCATCTCTTCTTCTTACACCTCCTTTCTTCTCTCCCTCCTAATTTTCTTCCTCCTCCTCCTCTCTTCCTCCTCCTAACTCTCCTTCTCTATCTCTTCTTCTTCCTCCTCCTCTTCCTCCCTGTCTCAGATCTGAGAGCAGATGGCTTTGGCCAAGATCCCTTCTTCAAATGTCTTATGGCTGAACTGCCCCCCGAAAACCCCTCCAAGCCAGGTAAGAGCTGTTCCCCCACCCCACCCCAATTTCCCCCCCCCCAACATGTAAAACTTCAAAGACTGAAAATTCATTCAACCATTTTAAGGTTTTAATCTTAAAGTCACCTTCATTACTTACATTGATCATTTAATATTTATTGTACGGTAACATAAACTAAAATATTGTGTGAGTTTTCGCCCTGTGAGTTAGTCCTCGACTTACAACCATTCATTTAGTGGCCGTTCGAAGTGACCACGGCACTGAAAAAGCGACTTATGACCGTTTTCCACACTTAACGACCGTCGCAGCATCCCCATGAGCAAAATTCAGACGCTTGGGCAAGGGACTCGTATTTACGACAGTCGGAGTGTCCCGGGATCACGTGATTTTCCCCTTTTGCGACCTCCTTGACAAAGCCGGATTCACTTTAACGACCATCTGACCAACTTTAACACCTGCACTGCTTCATTTAACAACCGTAGTTAAGAAAGGTCGTAAAACAGGGGCCAAACTTTACTCAACAAATGTTCCGTTTAGCAACAGAATTGGGAGGCTCAATTGCGTGTCGTAAGTCGAGGACCACCTGTAATTGTGTTTACAAAACACCCCCACCCCCAAATGAATGCAGAATGTTTAGCAACCTTAAATACTCCAAAAGAGCCATTTGGACCCGTTTCCCACAGAAAAGAAAACACCGGGAGCCACAAAACCTGAGTGGGCGTGGCCAGCTCAACGTCAGTCACTTCCACCAGTCACATGACCCCCCCTAGCCACGCCTACCCAGCCGGTCATTAGGGCAGAGAACTGGTTGTTAAAAAACACCGGGAACCACAAAATCCTTTTGACATCTTTCTCTCCCCTCCCTCCCTCTCTTTCTGTATCTCTCTAGTCTCTCTCTCTCTCTCTCTCTCTCTCTGTATCTCTCTATGTCTCTCTCTCTCTCTCTCTCTCTGTATCTTTCTATGTCTCTCTCTCTCTCCCTCTCTCTCTGTATCTCTCTCTGTATCTCTCTCTCTCTCTCTTTATATATATATATCTATCCCTCTCTCCCTCTCTCTGTATCTCTCTGTCTCTCTCTTTATATATATATATATCCCTCTCTCCCTCTCTCTGTATCTCTGTCTCTCTCTCTCTCTCCCTCTCTCTCTGTATCTCTCTCTGTATCTCTCTCTCTCTCTCTTTATATATATATATATATATATATATATATATATATATATATATATATATATATATATATCCCTCTCTCCCTCTCTCTGTATCTCTCTATGTCTCTCTCTCTCTCTGTATCTTTCTATGTCTCTCTCTCTCTCCCTCTCTCTCTGTATCTCTCTGTATCTCTCTCTCTCTCTCTTTATATATATATATATATCCCTCTCTCCCTCTCTCTGTATCTCTCTGTCTCTCTCTCTCTCTCCCTCTCTCTCTGTATCTCTCTCTGTATCTCTCTCTCTCTCTCTTTATATATATATATATATATATATATATATATATATATATATATATATATCCCTCTCTCCCTCTCTCTGTATCTCTCTGTCTCTCTCTCTCTCTCCCTCTCTCTCTGTATCTCTCTCTGTATCTCTCTCTCTCTCTCTCTCTGTATCTCTCTATGTATCTCTCTCTCTCTCTCTCTATATATATATATATATATATATCCCTCTCTCCCTCTCTCTGTATCTCTCTCTCTCTCTCTTTATATATATATATATATATCCCTCTCTCCCTCTCTGTATCTCTCTGTCTCTCTCTCTCTCTCCCTCTCTTTCTGTATCTCTCTCTGTATCTCTCTCTGTATCTCTCTCTCTCTCTCTTTATATATATATATATATATATATATATATCCCTCTCTCCCTCTCTCTGTATCTCTCTGTCTCTCTCTCTCCCTCTCTCTCTCCCTCTCTCTCTGTATCTCTCTCTCTCTCTCTCTGTATCTCTCTATGTATCTCTCTCTCTCTCTCTCTATATATATATATATATATATCCCTCTCCCTCTCTCTGTATCTCTGTCTCTGTCTCTGTCTCTCTCTCTCTCTGTCTCTATCTATGTCTCTCTCTCTCTCTTTATATATATATATATATATCCCTCTCTCCCTCTCTCTGTATCTCTCTATGTCTCTCTCTCTCTCTCCCTCTCTCTCTGTATCTCTCTATGTATCTCTCTCTCTCTCTATATATATATATATATTTATATATATATATATCCCTCTCCCTCTCTCTGTATCTCTGTCTCTGTCTCTCTCTCTCTGTCTCTATCTATGTCTCTCTCTCTCTCTATGTCTCTCTCTCTCTCTCTCTATGTCTCTCTCTTTCTCTCTCTCTCTTATATCTCCCTCTCTCCCTCTCTCTCTCTCTATGTCTCTCTCTCTTTCTCTCTGTATCTGTCTCTGCCCTGGCTGCTTCTCCATCCCCCCGCCGTCACCCTACCTTCTCAGGCCAGGCAAGGAGTGACTGGGAGGGGAGGGCGAGGGGCGGGGCCAGCCAGTGGTGGGATCACCTGACAGGGAGCCACAGCAGAGGGCCCAAAGAGCCACATTCGGCTCCGGAGCCGCAGGTTGCTGATTCCTGGTTTAGCTTGTGATGCGATCCAGTTGTGTTATTTTACGCCCCCCCAAATTTTTTATTTTGTATTTGAACTCTGGTGGTTTTTTTTTATCAAAATGTGAAATAAATGGGCCACACGATAAATTCATCAACTATAGTTTTACTCCCAATGCAGGGCGCCCGATCGGCTACGCCTTGTACTACAAGGGATACTGCGTCAACCACGGAAAGATGGTCTATTTGGAAAATGTATACGTGGTGCCGGAATTTCGGGGTAGGTTAAAAATGATCATGTGGAAGTCGTCCAGAGTCGGTTTATTATCGTGCGATGGGTGGCATATGAATTTAATAAATCAGACAAAATAAGGCCAAGGTAACTTTTAACTTTTTAACTTAACCTTAAGCCGGTTTTGATGAGCCTATCAGATTAATAGCACTTATATGGTCTTGCCAGTTTGGAGTGATTCATGCCCGCTGGGGAATTCTGGGAGTTCTGGGAATTCTGGGACTCCATCCCCCTTAAAGCATGCCAGCTGGGAAATTCTGGGAATTATAATCCATCCATCTTAAAGCATGCTGGCTGGGGAATTCTGGGAGTTGAAGTCCATCCACCTTAAGAAATACCAGCTAGGGAATTCTGGGAGTTGAAGTCCATCCATCTTAAGGCATGCCAGCTGGGGAATTCTGGGAGTTGAAGTCCATCCACCTTAAGAAATACCAGCTAGGGAATTCTGGGAGTTCTGGGAATTCTGGGACTCCATCCCCCTTAAAGCATGCCAGCTGGGAAATTCTGGGAATTATAATCCATCCATCTTAAAGCATGCTGGCTGGGGAATTCTGGGAGTTGAAGTCCATCCACCTTAAGAAATACCAGCTAGGGAATTCTGGGAGTTGAAGTCCATCCATTTTATAGTTGGCAAGTTTGAAAAACACTAAAATAGAGGAAGGTTCAGTCTGGGCAAAATCCAGTGTTTCCCAAGAAAATGGTTGCAATTATTAGACTTTTTTTAAAAAAATAATAAATGTAATTGGCATGGCACTTTTGGGGCAGTGCCCTGACTTCCTTGTGGTTTCTTCTTCCCAGATAAAGGAATCGGAAAGCAGTTGCTGGCGAAACTTGCCGAAGTAAGTTCGGAATGTAAAACTTTCTCAGGATTTGAGTTATGATGGCATTGAGGACTAGTGTCTTATCTCTTCAGGACTTCCGCAAATAAGGAAACATTGTCCCTTTCTCAGGAAAGACAGATACAGATAGACCTCGACTTACAACAGTTTGTTCAGTGACCATTCGAAGTTACGACGGCACTGAAAAAAGTAACTTCGGACTGTTTTTCACACATACGACCGTCGCAACCAAAATTCAGACGTTTGGCAACTGACTCATATTGCAGCATCCCGGGGTTCACGCAATGCCCCTTCCAAATAGGGAAAGCCAGATTCGCTTAACAACCCTGCCGCTAATTTAACAACTGAGATTCACTTAACAACGGGGGCAAGGAAGGTCACAAAATGGGGCAAAACTCACTGAACCACTGTCCCGCTTAGCGACAGCAATTTTGGTCTCGGTTGTGGTCATTAAGTCGAGGACTACCTGCACCCCATCGGAATTTTGGTTGCTGGTGGATTGGTCGTAAGTCGAGGACACCCTGTCCTGTTGGGTCAGATAAAAGGATCACAGAGCCTGCAGCTTCAGTGGCAGTCTACCAAGGGAACGGGGGTGGGGGGTGGGGGGGCAGGGCAATTTTCTTATTGCCCGGATGCACCCTGGAAAGTGGGGTGCTGGTTTAGCCAGAATCACCCGCAAAATTGGGCACTGATGTCTATTTTTCTCTGGCTTGGCAGGTGGCGCTGGCTGCCGGTTGCACCGGGATGAAATTCAGCACCATGGAGAGCAACCAGCGAGCGAAGAAGTTGTACCTGCAGCTCGGAGCCCAAGATACCACGGAGTCCTTGTCCTGGCACTGCATGGAGTTTAACAAAGAGGGGCTGCAGAGGCTCGTCCAGGGCGGGCGGGCATCGTGAGTGCGCCCCAGGCCGACTCAGGAGGAGGAGGAACAGCACTAATGCCAAGATCAGAAAAACTTCTCAGGTTTAGCAACTTTTAAAATCTCTGGACTTTAGCTCCCAGGATTCCCCAGCCAGAATTCATGGATTTCAAGTCCCAGAATTTCTCAGCCAGCATATGTGGACTTTAATTCCTAGAATTATCATGCTTGGATTTAAACTCCCAGAATTCCCCAATCAGCATTTGTGAACTTCAACTCCCAGAATTCCCCAACCAGCATTTGTGGATTTCAACTCCCAAAATTCCCCAACCAGCATTTGTGGACTTCAATTCCCAGAATTCCCAGCCAGCATTTGTGGACTCAACACCCAGAATTCTCCAGACAGAAGGTTTGAACTTCAGTTCCCAGAATTTCTCAGCCATCATGTCTGGAGTTCAACTCCCAGAATTCCCCAACCAGCATTTGTGGACTTCAACTCCCAGAATTCCCCAACCAGCATTTGTGGACTTTAATTCCTAGAATTCCTCAGCCATCATGCCTGGATTTCAACTCCCAGAATTCCCCAACCAGCATTTGTGGACTTCAATTCCCAGAATTCCCAGCCAGCATTTGTGGACTCAACACCCAGAATTCTCCAGACAGAAGGTTTGAACTTCAACTCCCAGAATTCCTCAGCCATCATGTCTGGAGTTCAACTCCCAGAATTCCCCAGTTAGCAATGACAAACACAGCTCTTTTCCCCCCAACATTTAATACTGTATTTACCTGAATAAAAGACTAATAATTCCTCCCCCACTCCCAAAATTAGCGTATCTTTAAAACAAGAAGGGTCACTTCTATTTTCTGCTTTTTAATAAGATCTCTGAATCAGGAAAAAATGGTAGGAGACTCCTGATATTTTTTACAGCTTTTGTCTCCGAGCATAAAAATGTGGGCCCCTGTGTCAGAGTCTTGCTCCTCCCTGCCAAGTTTCTAGTCCACAATGTTTTATTAGTGTCGTGGTTAGGGACGACGGGAGTTCTACTCCAAAATTAGCCAAAGGTGATTTGATTAAGGTTGGAGGCCAATTTTTAGGGGTCTCCCTATAGAGTCCCCAGTTTTTTTCAACCTTAGTCACTTTTAAAACTTCTGGACTCCAACTCCCAGAATTCCCCAGCCAGAATTCTGGGAGTTGCAGTCCACACGTTTTATTTTATTTTATTTTATTAAATTTCTATACCGCCCTTCTCCCGAAGGACTCAGGGCGGTGAACAGCCACAAGACAAAACACATAAATGCAAAAATTTAAAAGAAATTAAAAACGAATTAAATAATTTGGCTGAATTTAAAATACCCCATAATTTTAAAAACAAATTAAAATTTACATTTAAAAAGGGGAGAAGATTTAGGCCAGGCCTAAATCTTTAAAGTGAAAAACACTGACCTCAAACACAATCACGCCTAATTCCCCCCAAATATTAACTCCGCGCCCCATAAATGAGACACCCCCAATCCAAGAAGCAAACGCAGACCAAAAAAGGGGCACCTCTTTTAATTCAAATTTCAAAATAACACCCGCAGCCCAATATTATTATTTATTTAAAAATAATAATAAAAATAAGGCAGGCTGAAAAAAGAAGAAACTCGGACACCGAAGTCTATTTTGGGGGAAAAAAAACATAACTTTTTTTTAAAAAAAAAAAAACAGAACTTTTGCTCCTTAACAGGAGACAGGCGGAAGTTCAACAGGGGAAGTTTTTATGCTCACATAGGAGAAAAGGGGGGAGGGGAATAGAGAAGAAATAGCCCCCAGCCCCAAATTATCCAGATAAGACCAGCTTATGGGTTAGGGGAGGTTTTCAAGGCGTATGGGTGCGGGAATCGATTCAAATACATTCGGGGACCGAGGAAGTTCCACCCTTGAAACACAGAACAGCAGCTCTGCTGGGTCGGGATGATGGGATTTGTAGTCGGTTGCAACTGAGGCAAGGCTGAATGATGGACGGAAATCTATTTGGGGGGTCCTTGCAGAGCTGAGGGGCTTTCTATGCCCTCCCGCAAGTTGGGAAGCTGATGAAATGACAGAAAAATAAGCAATTTAGAGCAGTGTTGATTAAACATGGCGCCTCGAAGAGGGGTGGACTTCAACTCCCAGAATTCCCCAGCCAGCAAAGCTGGCTGGGGAATTCTGGGAGTTGAAGTCCACCCCTCTTCGAGGCGCCATTTTAACCAACACTGCAATACAGCGAACAGCTCTTTGCACCCAGAAAAAAGGGGGTGTGCAAAGTCAAGCAGCCCCACGAAGCCCCCCCCACCCCGGTTGGGGACCTCCACCCCCCCCCATCAGCAGTCGGTCGTGATATCGGAGGAGAGGTCTTGGATCCGCCTCGCGCTGCAGTTCTTGCAGAGAATATGGCCGTCGAGGGGGTAGCAGCCGCGGCCCTCCCCTTCGGAAGACAGGAGGAGACCACACTCCTGGAGAACGGGGCGGGAAAGGAAAGGGAAAACAGGTTGCGACCATTAGGGCTGCTCCCAAGGAGGCCAGCATGGGCCCCTCCCTCCCTCTTGAAGTCATAGAATCCTAGGGCAGGAAGGGACCTCAGAGGTCTTCTAGTCCACCCCAGACAAATGGCTGTCCAGTCTTGAAGATAGATAGATAGATAGATAGATAGATAGATAGATAGATAGATAGATAGATGGGTGGGTATAGATGATAACTACAGATGATAGAGAGAGAGAGAGAGAGATGGAGAGAGACAGCTGGAGAGATGGAGAGATGGACAGACAGATGTGTGACATAGATAGATACACAGATGATAATGGAGGGATAGATAAGATAGACGGAGAGAGATAGATGACAGATATAATGCAGAGAGAAAGAGAGAGAATTGAGATGGTTAGGTGCATAGACAGACAGAGTGACCGAGATAGTGATAGATGGAGGGAGGGAGGGTGGAGGGTGGGAGATAGGTAGGTAGGTAGGTAGGTAGGTAGGTAGGTAGGTAGATAGATAGATAGATAGATAGATAGATAGATAGATAGATAGATGTAGGTAGGTAGGTAGGTAGGTAGGTAGGTAGGTAGATAGATAGATAGATAGATGTAGGTAGGTAGGTAGGTAGGTAGGTAGGTAGATAGATAGATAGATAGATGTAGGTAGGTAGGTAGGTAGGTAGGTAGGTAGGTAGGTAGATAGATAGATAGATAGATAGATAGATAGATAGATAGATAGATAGATGTAGGTAGGTAGGTAGGTAGGTAGGTAGGTAGGTAGGTAGATAGATAGATAGATAGATAGATAGATAGATAGATAGATAGATAGATAGATGTAGGTAGGTAGGTAGGTAGGTAGGTAGGTAGATAGATAGATAGATAGATAGATAGATAGATAGATGTAGGTAGGTAGGTAGGTAGGTAGGTAGGTAGGTAGGTAGGTAGATAGATAGATAGATAGATAGATGTAGGTAGGTAGGTAGGTAGGTAGGTAGGTAGATAGATAGATAGATAGATGTAGGTAGGTAGGTAGGTAGGTAGGTAGGTAGGTAGGTAGATAGATAGATAGATAGATAGATAGATAGATAGATAGATAGATAGATAGATAGATGTAGGTAGGTAGGTAGGTAGGTAGGTAGGTAGATAGATAGATAGATAGATAGATAGATAGATAGATAGATAGATAGATGTAGGTAGGTAGGTAGGTAGGTAGGTAGGTAGGTAGGTAGATAGATAGATAGATAGATAGATGTAGGTAGGTAGGTAGGTAGGTAGGTAGGTAGGTAGATAGATAGATAGATAGATAGATAGATAGATGTAGGTAGGTAGGTAGGTAGGTAGGTAGATAGATAGATAGATAGATGTAGGTAGGTAGGTAGGTAGGTAGGTAGGTAGGTAGATAGATAGATAGATAGATAGATAGATAGATAGATAGATAGATAGATGTAGGTAGGTAGGTAGGTAGGTAGGTAGATAGATAGATGTAGGTAGGTAGGTAGGTAGGTAGGTAGGTAGGTAGATAGATAGATAGATAGATAGATAGATAGATAGATAGATAGATAGATGTAGGTAGGTAGGTAGGTAGGTAGATAGATAGATAGATAGATAGATAGATAGATAGATAGATAGATGTAGGTAGGTAGGTAGGTAGGTAGGTAGATAGATAGATGTAGGTAGGTAGGTAGGTAGGTAGGTAGGTAGGTAGATAGATAGATAGATAGATAGATAGATAGATGTAGGTAGGTAGGTAGGTAGGTAGGTAGATAGATAGATAGATAGATGTAGGTAGGTAGGTAGGTAGGTAGGTAGGTAGGTAGATAGATAGATAGATAGATAGATAGATAGATAGATAGATAGATAGATGTAGGTAGGTAGGTAGGTAGATAGATAGATAGATAGATGTAGGTAGGTAGGTAGGTAGGTAGGTAGGTAGGTAGATAGATAGATAGATAGATAGATAGATAGATAGATAGATAGATAGATGTAGGTAGGTAGGTAGGTAGGTAGGTAGGTAGATAGATAGATAGATAGATGTAGGTAGGTAGGTAGGTAGGTAGGTAGGTAGGTAGATAGATAGATAGATAGATAGATAGATAGATAGATAGATAGATAGATAGATGTAGGTAGGTAGGTAGGTAGGTAGGTAGGTAGGTAGATAGATAGATAGATAGATAGATAGATAGATAGATAGATAGATAGATGTAGGTAGGTAGGTAGGTAGGTAGGTAGGTAGGTAGAGAGATAGATAGATAGATAGATGTAGGTAGGTAGGTAGGTAGGTAGGTAGATAGATAGATAGATAGATAGATAGATAGATAGATAGATAGATAGATAGATGTAGGTAGGTAGGTAGGTAGGTAGGTAGGTAGGTAGAGAGATAGATAGATAGATAGATGTAGGTAGGTAGGTAGGTAGGTAGGTAGATAGATAGATAGATAGATAGATAGATAGATAGATAGATAGATAGATAGATAGATGTAGGTAGGTAGGTAGGTAGGTAGGTAGGTAGGTAGGTAGATAGATAGATAGATAGATAGATAGATAGATAGATAGATAGATAGATAGATAGATGTAGGTAGGTAGGTAGGTAGGTAGGTAGGTAGATAGATAGATAGATAGATAGATAGATAGATAGATAGATAGATAGATGTAGGTAGGTAGGTAGGTAGATAGATAGATAGATAGATGTAGGTAGGTAGGTAGGTAGGTAGGTAGGTAGATAGATAGATAGATAGATAGATAGATAGATAGATAGATAGATAGATAGATAGATAGATAGATGTAGGTAGGTAGGTAGGTAGGTAGGTAGGTAGGTAGATAGATAGATAGATAGATAGATAGATAGATAGATAGATAGATGTAGGTAGGTAGGTAGGTAGGTAGGTAGGTAGGTAGGTAGGTAGGTAGATAGATAGATAGATAGATAGATAGATAGATAGATAGATAGATAGATAGATAGATGTAGGTAGGTAGGTAGGTAGGTAGGTAGGTAGGTAGAGAGATAGATAGATAGATAGATGTAGGTAGGTAGGTAGGTAGGTAGGTAGATAGATAGATAGATAGATAGATAGATAGATAGATAGATAGATAGATAGATAGATGTAGGTAGGTAGGTAGGTAGGTAGGTAGGTAGGTAGATAGATAGATAGATAGATAGATAGATAGATAGATAGATAGATAGATAGATAGATGTAGGTAGGTAGGTAGGTAGGTAGGTAGGTAGATAGATAGATAGATAGATAGATAGATAGATAGATAGATAGATAGATGTAGGTAGGTAGGTAGGTAGATAGATAGATAGATAGATGTAGGTAGGTAGGTAGGTAGGTAGGTAGGTAGATAGATAGATAGATAGATAGATAGATAGATAGATAGATAGATAGATAGATAGATAGATGTAGGTAGGTAGGTAGGTAGGTAGGTAGGTAGGTAGATAGATAGATAGATAGATAGATAGATAGATAGATAGATAGATGTAGGTAGGTAGGTAGGTAGGTAGGTAGGTAGGTAGATAGATAGATAGATAGATAGATAGATAGATAGATAGATAGATGTAGGTAGGTAGGTAGGTAGGTAGGTAGGTAGGTAGGTAGGTAGGTAGATAGATAGATAGATAGATAGATAGATAGATAACCAGGAGAGACAGAGAGACAGACAGAAAGAGAGATTAGATATATAGATATAGATATAGACATAAATATAGATATAAATAGATCTAGATAAAGATATAGATAAAGATAAAGAGAGAGAGAAGAGGGTAGATACTGGGAGAGAGAGAGATTAGATATAGATATAGATATAGATATATGGATATGGATATGGATATAGAGAGATAAAGAGAGAGAGAGGAGGGTAGATACTGGGAGAGAGAGAGAGAGATTAGATATAAAGATATAGATATAGATATAGATATAGATATAGACATAAATATAGATATATAGATATGGATATGGATATAGATATAGATATAGAGAGATAAAGAGAGAGAGAGGAGGGTAGATACTGGGAGAGAGAGAGAGAGATTAGATATATAGATATAGATATAGATAGATATAGATAGATAGATATAGAGATATAGAGATAGAGATAGATATACAGATACAGATACAGATATATAAAGATAAAGAGAGGGGGGGTAGATACCGGGAGAGAGAGAGAGAGAGAGAGAGAGAGAGAGAGAGAGAGAGAGAGAGAGAGAGAGAGGGAGGGAGGGAGGGAGGGAGGGAGGGAGAGGGAGGGAGGGAGGGAGAGGGAGATTAGATATAGATCTAGATAGGTAGAATAAATAGATATATAAAGGTAGATAAATGAGATGATAGATAGAAAGAGATATAGATGATAGGTAGACAGACAGACAGAGAGATCATAGAATCATAGGGACTGAAGGGACCTCGGAGGTCTTCTAGTCCAACCCTCTGCTTCAGCCGGAGACCCTCTTACCATCCCGCACAAACGCCTGCCCAAACTTTCCTTAACAACCTCCAGCATTCGCACCCCCCCACCAGTCCCACTCCACCCGTCGTCCACCTGGGGTGCCCACACTGGGGGTGTCTCTTTTCGGAACTGACAGCAGCCCCCCCCCCGCCATCGCTCACCTCGCACTTGTAGCAGCCGATGTGAAAGCTGCGGTCCAGGGCCACGATCCTCACCGTCTCCTCCTGACCCGGTTCGGGCATGATGGCCTCCCCACACACGGAACATCGGGGGGCAAATTTCCTTGGGGGGGGGAGAGAACAGGAATCAGGAAGAGACAGGATGTCGGCCCCGCCCTCTTTCCGAGATTTTGGGGCTTCCGGATCCCTGCTTCTCCTGCCTTTGCTGGCTGGGGAGGATGGGACTTATAGTACGGCACCCACAGAACATCAGAGGGCAAATTTCCAGAGGGAGGGGCAGGGCAGGAATCAGGAAGAGATATGATGTCGGCCCTGCCCTTTTCCTAAGATTTCGGGATCTCCCGCTGTCCTGCTTTTGCCGGCTGGGGAGGGTGGGACTTGTAGTACGGCCTCCGTACAACTGCAGCACGGCGGACGGGAGTCGTAGTACGGCTTTGGGAGCCAAGCATCTCTTTTGGGATCCTGAGAGACCACCGAAAACGTGCCTAATTAGGACGGTATTACGCCAAGGCGGACGGACGGGCTCATCCGTAGTCGCCGCTACCATTTCGCCCGAACCGGCTGAATACCTCCACCGAATACCCTTTCCCCGAATCTCACCGGTGGAAATCTTCGATGCAGTGGATCTGGCTGGTGGCGTCCACGGTGAAGGCGATCCCGTCGAGGCAACGGTGGCAAACCACACAGGTGAAGCACTGGGGGTGGTAAGCTTTGCCCATGGCCCGCAGGATCCGGTCCATGATGGGTTTGGAGCACATGGAACATTTCTCCAGGGTCACCTGGCCGGAGAAAGTCAGAGAAATCAGATTTTTTTTAAAATATATATATATATATTATTATTATATAATATATAAGTGGCTTGGCTCACTTGCTCGAGTCGTCTAAATCCCCCTGCTTTACGAGACAAGAGGGGACGGGGCCGTTCCGGTTAACAGGAAGCTGCGTTTTCAGATTACGCCACCAGGGGGCGCCCAACTCCCAGAGATTAGACTGAATGAGAACTTTAAACCTGGAAGACTTCAATTCCCAGAATTCCCCAGCCAGCTTTGCTTTGCTAGCTGGGGAATTCTGGGAGTTGAAGTCCTCCGGGTTTAAAGTTGCCAAGGTTGGAGACCCCTGGATTAGAGCAACGTTTTTCAAATTTAGCTGCTTGTATGAAGATGAGGTGGACTTCCACTCCCAGAATCCCCCTTGGCTGGCTGGGGAATTCTGGGAGTTGTAGTCCAACTCCTCTTCAAGGGGCTTTAAGTTTGAAAAAGCAGAATTAGAGAAGCCGAAATGCGGCGGGGACTCATTTGAAACCCTCCCCCCCCCCACTCCTCAACTCACAATATAGCAGGATTCACAGTACGACCGGCGGTCGATGGCATAGAACGGCTGTCCCCGCAGGCGGCAGCGGCAAGTAGCACAGGTGAAGCACTCGACGTGGAAGACCTGATCCATGGCCACGCAGCCCGTCCCGTCCCCCACCACGTTCTCCCCGCACTGAGCGCAGCGGCCTGCAAGGGTCAGAGTTCGAGAACTACGATACTCAATACATTTTAAAAAAAAAACGGGGGGGGGGGAAGGAAAAAAAAATACAAGAACCGTCCCCAAAATTCCCCTCCGCGGTGAGGAAGACCAAATGCCCCCCCCCCCACTCCAAAATCAATTTTGAGTCGAAAAAGACCAGGTTTCATCTTAAAATGCCCAGCAACGGCATTTCAAGATAGACTGCTCTTGCACATGGAGGCTCCATTTTTTTTAAAAAAAAAGAACATTTTTTTTTTAAAAAAAGAACATTTTTTTTAAAAAAAAAAACCCTCAATTTTAAGGCTCGGAAACCCACCGAAATATTCCGCGGTGGGAGGATTGTTCAAATCGTACATCAGTTTCTTGGTTAGTCGGTCCAGCTCTTCTTCCGGGCGGCAGGCGGGAGGCTGCGGGAAAGAGAGGAGAGACGGGGAGAACAGCGGTCGCTAAGTTGGGCGGCTGACACGCGTGAAACACTGCCCCCCCACCCCGCTCTCCGGAGTTGAACGTGAAAAAAAAAAATGGGAATGCGGGCAAGGCTCCTGAGCATGGGCCGAGTGCAATCCGCTTCTCCGTCAACAAATTCCCTGGGAATTTAAGCCACCAGGCTATCTGTACAGGTGGACTTACAACCGTTCGTTTAGTGACCGTTCGGAGTTACGATGGCTTATGACCGTTTTTCGCACTTATGACCGTTGCGGCGTCCCCACGGACACGTGATCAACATTCCGACGCTTGGCAACGGACTCGTATTTACGACGGTTTGCGGAGTCCCAGTGGGGGTCACATGATTCCCCATTTGTGACCTTCCGGTGAGCTGAGTCAATGGGGGGGAAGTCAGATTCGCTTAACAACCGAGTGATGAATTTAACGACGGCAGAGGTTCACTTAACAACGGTCGCAAGGGAGGTTGTACGGAAGGGGCGAGACTCATTTAACAACCGTCTCGCTTAACAATGGAAATGTTGGGCTCGATAAGTCAAGAACGACTTTTACTTGCCGCGTAAAACATAGACTCTGGGAACACTTGAGGAGGAGCTGTCCTCAGCCTCATTCTCATACACAAACGGAATTTCTCTTTCCATTCATTCCCTCCCTCCTGGGAATCTGGATTGCATTCCATTACCGGATGGAAGCCCCTTCCCCAGAAAGACCCCTACCCTGCCTTCCCCTTCCCCATCATCCCCAGCAGCTAGCGTTACCTGATGGGGAAACCTCAGCCCCCCACTGCTGGCAGGAACCAGGGGTGCCGTCAACTCATCCTTCCCAGCTTTCGCCAATCCAGACTGGAACTGGCCCACCGGCGTTCCCAACCTGCCCTGCCCTGCAGGGCCGGCGTAGAAATCCCCATCGCCCAGCCGCTGGCCATAAGAAGAAGGCTCCGGATACCAAGACTCGGCCTCGTGTTGGCGGGAACGGGACCCCGGTTCGCAGGCGTACTGCGGGGGAGGCTTCACCCCATATCCTAGCTGGACGGACGGGGGCCCGTAGGCTGGTTCGGCCCTGCGCCGTGGCTGGTTGTAACCCAGCACCGGTTTGGCTACTTTCACTTGGACGTTAAACGGGGGCCCAGCCGAAGAGGACGCCGTGGCGTACGAGGCGGGCATCGGCTGGGGGTACGGCTTGGGTGCTAAGTGGGCGCGGTGATATCCATAGACATCCCCCAAACCGGACGAGCCGTACTGGCAGGGCAGCACCGGGGCGGTTTGGTAAGGGGGTCCAGAGGCTGGCGGGCCTCCATAGGGCAGGGTCTTGGCATCCGGCCTGGGGGGCACGAAGGCGCCCGAAAGGGTGGGCTTGTAGGTAGCCGAAGCCGAGCTGGGTTTGGGGGCGCCAGGCTGCAGAGGTGGATACGGCACGGATTCCGCGTTCTGCAATAAACAGGTCACACAATCAGGGGTCCAGGTAGAGAATTTGGGGGACACACACACACCAGAGGCTCATCCCTGTCCCCCAGCTTCCTCACCGCTCGTTCGGCCCGGCGTTGCTGGTTGCTCTCCATGTCCGCCAACATGCTGGTGAGCGAATCTATCTGGACATCGAGGTTGGTGGGGTGAAAAGCCCTCAGCTGCTCCGGCGATTCTCCCTCCTGGTGAAAAATATATATATATATATATTTTGGAGCGGGGTGGGGTGTCTCCTTAATCGTTCGAACCGTGCTGAACCGATCTGGGCTCCTGTAATGGGGTGACTCCTTGCTTTTGCAAACCTCCGGGCCTACTCACCCCAAGGGCTGCACCTGTTGAACCTCGGCCTGCCCTCTTCCGGCAGAAAGGTGCCAGTTTTTAACAGAAAGAGCTAGAAGTCCCCGTCTGGGAAATGCGGCTCCCAGGATCCTTGCAATCCTGGGAATCGTTCTGGTGACTAGAACTACAACTCCCAGAATTTCACTAGGCGCCGGCAAGGCTCCCGGGAGCTGCATTCTCCAGAGGGCACCAGGTTGGGGAAAAACAGCATGGTATCTCGACTGGGTTTGCCTCCCCCCAGCCAGGCGGGGTCAACCCCGGGCTCTCCTTACCTGCAGGGTGTAGCTGGGAGGTGTAGCGCTATCCCAGGATCCCCGGGAGCCTCGCTCGCTTACGGAGGAGTAGGGGGAGTCTGCAGGAGAGTCCTGAGGGTACAAGGTGGGGCCTGGAGAAGAGGAAGAAGCAGGACAGAGATTCAAACTCAGGACTGGGCACAGGACAGGAAGCTGGGTCCTCTAGGTGTTGTAAACTATAACTCCCGGACCCGCCTGCCTGCTCAGTAGCAGGGCCGGCTGGGAAATGACATTTGCCATTTTAGAGTACAGAAAGTCTCAACTTATGACCGGTCGCTTAACAGACACGATTTCTATAATTCATAGATCTCCTTCTGGCCCAGCCACTCCATCCATCCATCTTCTGCCTCCATCCATCTTCTGTCTTCAGCCATCCATCCATCCATCCATCCATCCATCCATTTGTCCTATCTGTCTATCCATCCATCTTCTGCCTCTATCCATCCATCCATCCATCCATCCAGCCATTTGTCCTATCTGTCTATCCATCCATCTTCTGCCTCCATCCATCTTCTGCCTCCATCCATCCATCCATCCATCCATTTGTCCTATCTGTCTATCCATCCATCTTCTGCCTCTATCCATCCATCCATCTTATCTGTTTATCCATCCATCTTCTGCTTCCATCCATCCATCCATCAATCCATCCACCCACCCATCTTATCTGTTTATCCATCCTTCCATCTTCTGCTTCCACCCACCCACCCACTCACCCATCCATCTTCTGCCTCCATCCACCCATCCATCTTCTGCCTCCCTCCATCCATCTTCTGCCTCCATCCATTCACCCATCTTGTTTCCATCCATCCATCCATCCATCCGTCCATCCGTCCATCCGTCTGTCCATCTATCTATCTATCTATCTATCTATCTATCTATCTATCTATCTATCTATCTATCTATCTATCTATCTATCTATCTATCCATCGTATCTATTAACTATCTATCTATCTACTGTATCTATCTATCTATCTATCTATCTATCTACTGTATCGATTATCTATCTATTATCTATCTACTGTAACTATTATCTATTAACTATCTATCTACTGTATCTATTATCTATCTATCTATCTATCTATCTATCTATCTATCTATCTATCGTAACTATTATCTATTAGCTATCTATCTATCTATCTATCTATCTATCTATCTATCTATCTATCTATCTATCCATCGTATCTATTAACTATCTATCATCTCCATCCATCCATTCAATTCCTCTGTCTTGATTGGCTGAAAAGTTTTGCCTTCCTTGACGGACGTTTCTCGCAGCTACAGCCCGGCAGTTCCATGGGGAGGACTCATCCTCAGCTATTTGTGGGTCTCTTCCCCCATCCCCAACCTGACTTCTTGTTAGAGGAGCAATTAGGGGCCTACCTTACAGGGGTGTCAGGAGTATTTTGCAATGCAAGTCAGTGGAGGAGGAGCAAAACCAGCAAATTACCCCAACCGTGTGGCCACTTGAAGACAGGCGGAACAGGGGAAAATTCTGGGAGTCGTAGTTCTTCCGTCTTCAAGTGGTCCAGTCGAGAAATTGCGCATTAAAGGGTCCCCCCCCTCCCAATTTGTGCAGGAAGCCCTTCCCCAAATACTGATGGGCCCCACATTTACCTGGCGGAGGGGGCTTGTCCCGGGAAGGGCCCCCCACTGAGCTCATCGCCCCATTGGTCTCCGGAGTTCGGTGGGTGGGTCTGGGGGCTGCAGGGACGGAGGCAAAGCTCTTCTGGACCTTGCAGACGGCTGGGGCAGATACGGTGACATCCGGCTGGGCCAGGACCCCCACTTGCTTTGGGGGCAGCCAGGTGGGGCCGGACATGCCGAGGGAAGCTGAATTTGGGGTGGGGGGCAGAGCAAAAACATCGAGTCAAAATTGGAATGGAACAGGATGGCCGGGCTTTCCTGGCCAATCCTTAATTCCCCCCCCCCACTTTGTTTTGGAAGTTCTGCTTTTGAATCAGTTAAGAGTTTCCAGCTGAACCTGAGTTGTAAAGGAAGGAAGGAAGGAAGGAAGGAAGGAAGGAAGGAAGGAAGGAAGGAAGGAAGGAAGGAAGGAAGGAAGGAAGGAAGGAAGGAAGGAGGGAGGGGGAAAGAGAGAGATGATAAATAGAGGGATGGATAGATGGATAGACTGTGGTATATATATATATATATATATTTTATTTTATTTTATTTTATTTTATTTTATTTTATTTTATTTTATTATTTTATTTTATTATTTTATTATTTTATTTTATTTATTTTATTTTATTTTATTTTATTTTATTATTTTATTTTATTTTATTTTATTTTATTTTATTTTATTATTTTATTTTATTTTATTATTTTATTTTATTTTATTTTATTTTATTAAATTTCTATACCGCCCTACTCCCAAAGGACTCAGGGCAGTGAACAGCCACAGAATAATATATGTATGTATGTATGTATGTATGTATGTATGTATGTATGTATGTATGTATATGTATATGTACATGTACATGTACATGTATATATATGGTAAAAAAAGAAGCAGACATACTGCGAACTCCGGAACTTAAGATTTTAAAATTTTAAAAGAATTAAAATTTTATTTTACTAAGCTTTCGTCAGCCATCTGCTGACATCGTCAGAGTATTTAACTACCATTACAGAGATCTCTGCCCTTATATGCCATTCGTATTTTTAGAATAATTTGTAATAGATATAGATATATATATTTACGTAGGAAAAACCCTGGCTAGAACAGCAATGCACATATAGACCTACCGGGGGAAAAAAAAAGAACAAAATAAATATTTGACCGTTACAGGGAGGAGTCATAAAATGAGGGTGTGGCTGACTGATGAAGCCTTATAAGGCCGAAATAGATCTATCTTAGTCTCCCTTAAGTCTTACAGCAGACAGCATAATGCTGCTTAAATGCCTGATAAAGCCTAGAAAATAGTGATTTGGGATGTCACTTAACTATGGCAATACAAACATCTTGATTTACGTAGGAAAAACCCTGGCTAGAACAGTAATGCATATACATATATATATATATATATATATATATATATATAAAAGAAGCGATAGACATCACGATCTCCGGAACGTTTAAAAGTTTAAAAAAATTTTATTTTAAAACTTGTGCTAAGCTTTCGTTGGCCCCTACCGACTTCGTCAGAGTATAAAATCACCATTGAAGAGCTGCTTGCTTTTATGTAATGCTGATCAATTTGGTCATTGCGCGTGTAACAGGCACACACACACACACACACATTATATATATATATATATATATATATATATATATATATATATATATATATATATATATATATATATATATATATATGAGAGAGAGAGACAAGAAAGAGGTAGATACATATAAATTTAAAGAATAGATGAACGAATAGATAAGGGATAAAGAGAGAGATAAATAGTGGGATGGACAGATGGATAGAAAGAGATAGGCAAGAGAGAGGTAGATACAGATATATAAATACAAATAGAAATGATAAATAAATGAATGAATGGATGGATAGATGATTGATAGATAGATAGATAGATAAATAGATAGATAGATAGATATAAACAGAACAGATATAAACAGATATAAACAGAACAGATATAAACAGAAATAGAGAGTTGATAGATAGATAGATAGATAGATAGATAGATAGATAGATAGATAGATATAGACAGATAGAAATAGAGAGATGATAGATGAAGAGAGAAAGAGAGAGAGAGAGAGAGAGGGACAGACGGACAAATACTGTAGGTAGTTGGGAGACATAAAGGATCATTAGAACTGCAGAAAAAACCATGGCTACCAACCTGCCTTCCATGGAGGACCTGGATCCTGCACGAGTCAAAAAGAGGGCTGTGAAAATATCTACAGACCCCTCGCATCCTCCTGGACGTAAACTGTTTCAACTCCTACCCTCAAAACGACACTATAGAGCACTGCACACCAGAACAATTAGACACAAGGACAGTTTTTTCCCCAACGCCATCCCTCTGCTAAACAACGAATTCCCACAACGCTGTCAAACTATTTACTAAGTCTGCACTACTATTAATCTTCTCATCCTTCTTAGTCCCTGTCTCTTCCCACTTACGGCTCTATCCACGTTGCTTGTCTCTTTACGATTTATATTGTTTTGTTTGTTTCCTAGCATGGTTTGATTGCTTATTAGTAACCGATGGCTATCACCAAATGTTGTATCTTCTGATTCTGGATGGATGTATTTTATTTTTCTTTATGAGAAAAACACTGAGAGCGTAGGCACCCAAGACAAATTCCTTGTGTCTCCCATCACACTCGGCCAATAAAGAATTCCATTCCATTCTATTCCATTCATTACAGAGAGAGAGAGAGAGAGAGAGAGAGGCAAGAGAGGTAGATACAGATAGATATAAATAGAAATTAAAAAATAAAGAGAGAGATAATAGATGAATGGATAGATATAAAGAAATGGAGAGAGATGAGAGAAAGATATGGAAAGAAAGAAGGAAGGAAGGAAGGAAGGAAGGAAGGAAGGAAGGGAAGGAAGGAGGGAAGGAAGGAAGGAAGAAAAGAGAGAGAGAAAGGAAGGAAGAAAGGAAGGAAGGAAGGAAGGAAAGAAGAAAGGAAGGAAGGAAAGAAAGAAGGAAAGGAAGGAACAAAGGAAGGAAGGAACGAAGAAAGAAAAGAGAGAGAGAGAAAGGAAGGAAGAAAGAAAGAAAAGAGAGAGAGAAAGGAAGGAAGGAGGGAAGGAAGGAAGGAAGGAACAAAGGAACGAAGAAAGAAAAGAGAGAGAGAAAGGAAGGAAGGAAGGAAGAAAGCGAAAGAAAAGAGAGAGAGAAAGGAAGGAAGGAAGGAAGAAAAGAGAGAGAAAGAAAGGAAGGAAGGAAGGAAGAAAAGAGAGAGAAAGAAAGGAAGGAAGGAAGGAAGAAAGAAAGAAAGAAAAGAGAGAGAGAGAGAGAAAGGAAGGAGGAAAGGAAGGAAGGAAGAAAGCGAAAGAAAAGAGAGAGAGAAAGGAAGGAAGGAAGGAAGAAAAGAGAGAGAAAGGAAGGAAGGAAGGAAGGAAGAAAGAAAGAAAGAAAAGAGAGAGAGAGAGAGAAAGGAAGGAGGGAAGGAAGGAAGAAAGAAAGAAAGAAAAGAGAGAGAGAGAGAGAAAGGAAGGAGGGAAGGAAGGAAGAAAACAGAGAGAGAAAGGAAGGAAGGAGGGAAGGAAGGAAGGAAGAAAAGAGAGAGAGAAAGGAAGAAAGAAAGAAAGAAAGAAAGAAAGAAAGAAAGAAAGAAAGAAAGAAAGAAAGAAAGAAAAAGAAAGAAAGCTATGAGAATAAGCCATAAATCTGCAAACAAACCATATGCTCATGTTTTGCCTCATGGCAAGCCATTTTCAAACCATGATTAGGGCATTACTAAAAACACAGTGGCAAAGACCTTGTGATACTAACATGCTAAACATTTACACGCAAGGAAACAAACCACGATTCCAGTCAATCTGCCGGCCTTACAGAAAAACCCTATTTTTCTCCCTAATTCCTCCAGTTTAAATGATCATCCACCGCCCTAGAGATTCAGTGAGCCACGAGGAGGCCACGTGGGAATCCAGACACGGCTACCCGTCCTCCCGCCAGTTCACACGAAGGCTTTTGCAAACTTGGGTTAACCCCCTCTCCTTTCCTGCACGCCCCCAAGCGCCATCTGAAAAAAAATATATCAAAACAATCCACAAAACTGATTCACCCGTTTTAGGCTCCGGTTTCCCAAAGTCCGGTTTGACAAACTACCATTCCTGGCGTTTTGAGTTCCCCAAAAGCCAGAAATCGTGGCTTAGCGCCAATACAAGCCCAGGATTGCCTCTCCGTAAGACAAGCCACCTTGTAACTTAGTGGAGGTCGTGTTTGGTCCATTTTGGGGCATCAACTCCGGCAACCAATTTGGTAAATCAAGAGTTTTTTTCAAAGTTTCAACTTTGGATGGACTTCAATTCCCAGAATTCCCCCAGCTGGCTGGCTGGGGGAATTCTGGGAATTGAAGTCTACCCGGCTTCAAAGTCGCTTCAAAGTGGCCAAGTTTGAATAACCCAGCAATAAACCATGTTGCCATTATTGCCACGGGCAAACAGGCGGCCATATAAATCTCCTAACTAAAATTAAAATCAATAAAAGGATAATAAAATAAAATAAAATAAAATAAAATAAAATCAGTAAAAACCAAACAAAATAAAATAAAATGATAGAATAATAAATAAAATAAAATGAGTAAAAAATAAAATAAAATAAAATGAGTAAAAAATAAAATAAAATAATAAAATAACAAATAAATAAAAATAAATAACAAATAAAATAAAATAAAATAAAATAATAAAATAATAAATAAAATAAAATCAGCAAAAAATAAAATAAACTAATAAAATGATACATAAATTAAAATAAAATCAGTAAAAAATAAAATAAAATAAAATCAGTAAAAACCAAACAAAATAAAATAAAATGATAAAATAATAAATAAAATAAAATGAGTAAAAAATTAAAAAAAAATCAGTAAAAAAATCAGTAAAAAATAAAATAAAATAATAAAATAACAAATAAAATAAAATAAATTAAAATAAAATCAGTAAAAAATGAAATAAAATAATAAAATAACAAATAAAATAAAATAAAATAAAATAAGTAAAAAATAAAATAAATCAGGGCTTTGCAGCCTGCGCGTGACGTCACTCACCTCCCCCCCCACCCGCTCCCGCCCCGCCCAACACTTCCCCGCATCCTTCCCCAACGTGTCGCCCGCCCAGATGCCTGGGACAATGCTGCCAGGCAGCGCCGCATGGGCTGCGGAGTACCACAAGCTGGCTCAAGCTGCAGCCCCTCCCGGGCCAGCTTTCAAAACTGGGGAGGGGGGGGCGTCGAGCACTCTGCACGTGCTCGGGGGTGCTCGGGGCTCCCCACTTTGCCAAGGAGCCACGGTGGGGAGGGTGGGGGGGCTCAGATAGATTAGGAGGGGGGGGGCTCAGAAAGAGCTGGGAGGAGGGGCTCAGCTGGATGCAAAGCGGAGACCCCCAAGAAGAGCCCCCTCCCCAATTTAGATTAAATCCCCCCCACCCCACCCTGAATGGACCAGGTTAAAGCCCCCCCATCTCTGCCCCCTCCTCACCTGATCCAGGCGTCTCTTTCGCCCCCCTCCCGCGCCCAGAAAACTTTCTCCAAAACTTTCTCCAAAACTTTCTCCGCTCCGGACGCGGCAAAGAAACTTTCTTTTTTTGGGGAAACTTTTTTTTTTTTAAAAGATGGAACACCCCCCCTCCTTCTGGGTGACGTCACCGCATTCCACAGCGTCACGTGGAGCCTGGGAATTCCTGCCACTTCCGGTGGGTGGGTGGGTGAGAGGGAGGGAAGGAGGGAAGGAGGGAGGGCAGGAATGAATGAATGAATGCAAGCCCCTGGGATGAGGCTGAGCCCTCCCTTCCTCCTCCCCCCCCCCACCTGGAAATCTGCACAGGTGGGGACTCCAAAGCCCATGCTCCACACCCTACAGGGTGGGGGGTGGCAGAAGAGTGGGGGGATGGGGGGTTTTTGCAATCTCCTCTTATGGAGGTTGAGAAAGACCCCCACTCCCCTCTTTGGAATTGTTGCAAGGGACTCCCGTCTTGAGTGCCAGGTGGGGACTCCACTCCCCATGCTCCACACCCTACAAGGTGGGGGCAGAAGAATGGGTGGGTGGGTTTTGCAATCTCCTCCTGTGGAGGTTGGGAAAGAGCCCCACCTCCTTTTTGGAATTGTTTTCAAGGGCAACTATTCCCGCCTGAGTGCCATGGGGGGGGGGGGGGACTCCACTACCCATGTTCCCCAGCCTGCATGGGCAGAGACGGGAGGAGGGGGCTGCGATCTCCTGCACGGAGGAAGAAGCAGCTTCTCTGGAAAAAAAAAAAAAGCACCATTCCTTAGATTTTTGCAAGGGTATTGCAGATTAAAGATGAACAGAGGGACCTTGGAGCTCATCTAGTCCAGCCCCGGACCTGGAAATTTGTCAGCATTTCTGACACATGGCAATCCCAATCTCTTCTTTCTAATGTATGTAATGGGGAAAGGGGGGGGTCCCATTGGACTCCAACCCCCAGCAGCCCTACTCTTTGGCTGGGCCGGCTAAGCATCCTGGGAAATGTAGTTCCTGCACATCTGGGTGCAGCCGAGGGAGGGGCTGGCAGAGGGCCCCCTCCGGGGTGGGGGGAGGGCAACCAGACAGACTCGCGCCCGGCTGAGACAGGACAGGGTGTGCCAGCCTCTCGCCCGGCGGGTTTCATCACCCGGCGAGCCTCTGCTTGCCTCGGGTGTGAGTGTGATTGTGGGTATTTGTGTGTCTGGAATTTGGGCTTCTCCAAATTCCCCGGGGATTTGGGGAAGGGGGGGGCAATTTTGCAAGGGGGGGGAGATAGACCTTCCTTTTTTTCTCCCTTCCCCCCGGCCAGGAGGATATTCTGATCTTCTTCCCTCCAGGAGGTTAGTAAGTGAAACGGTCGTTAAACGAATCCAGCTTTCCCTCATGGACTTGGCTCGTCGGAAGGTCCCCGACCGTCGTCAATACGAATTGGTTGCCAGGCGTTTTCATTTTGATCACGAGACGACGGGGAGGCTGCGACGGTTGTAAGTGTGAAAAAGCGGTCATGAGACACTTTTCTCAATGCCGGCGTAACTTTGAAAAAACGGTCACTAAATGAATGGTCGTAAATCGAGGACTACCTGTATAAGGTCTTCCGCTCGAGCAGAGGGTTGGACTGGATGACCTTCAGGGTCCCTTCCAAGTCTGTTACAGGGAGTCCTCAACTTATTCAATTAGTGACCGTTCTGTTACAAGTGTGACTTATGACCATTTTTCACATTTAGCGACCGTTCCAGCATTCAGATTTACATTCTGATGCTTGACCACTAGTTCATATTTATGACGGTCACCTTTTGCGATCCCCTTTTGTGACCTCCTGACAATCAAAGTCAATGGGAGAAACCAGACTCACTTAACGGCTGTGTAACTCACTTAACAACCGCAGTGATTCCCTTAACAACGGTGGCAAGGAAGGTCCTAAAAAGGGGCAAAACTCAGCGAACAAATCTCACTTAGCCACTGAAGCGTTGGGGGGGTTTCCATTGCGGCCATAAGACGAGGACACTCCGCCAATTACAATTGACGCGGTTTCCCATTTAACGACGGCAGCGATTCACTTAACAAAACGCGGCATGAAGAGTCGTAAAATGGGACAAAACTCCCCGAAACTAATTTCTCGTCGATTCTGGGCTCGGTTGTGGTCGTATGTTGAGGACTAACCGTATTCTGAGATAGGGCTTGGCATCGGAGCATGTGCAGAGTGCCTGGACGGCCCTTGTAGGAATGGGGAGTCTCGGCTCCTTCTGCATCGCGGTGCATGGCCACGGGACTGGCAGTGCGGTGCAGTGGTTGGAGCACGGGGGAAGAGCCGAACGAGAGCCCCGCCGTGCTCCGGAGGAAAAGTCCTGGGTTCAAATCCCTCGGAAAGGCCAGGCGGCGGCTCTCCTGCCACCCCGGCACTGCAACAGCCAGCTTTGCCTTGGCTCCTTCCGGGGGGGGTTTGTGCCCGCTGGAAAGAGTGCCGGTAACTGCAGTAACTCAGTCATTAAGTGAATCACTGCAACAACACGGTCGTTAAATGAATCTGGCGTCCCTATTGACTTTGCTTGTCAGGGGATCGCATGATCGCCGGGACTCTGCAACCGTCATAAGTACATGCCAGTTGCATGAATTTTCATCAGGTGACCAGGGAGAAGATGCAGTGGTCGTAAGTGTGAAAAATGGTCATCAGTTGCTTTTTTTCAATGCCGCTGTAAGTTTGAACGGTCACTAAGCGAATGGTTGTAAGTCAAAGACTACTTAAAAGTATCGACACCAGACCTGGGTTTAACCTCAGCCACTTGAAGATTTGCGGACTTCAACTCCCAGAATTCCCTGGGGAATTCTGGGAGTTGAAGTCCACTGAAGAATTCTGGGAGCTGAAGTCCACTGGGGGAATTCTGGCAACTGATGTTCACTGGGGAACTCTGGGAGTTGAAGTCCATTGAAGAATTATGGGAGTTGAAGTCCACTGGGGGAATTCTGGGTGTTGAAGTCCACTGGGGGAATTCTGGGAGTTAAAGTCCACTGGGGAATTCTGGGAGTTGAAGTCCACTGAAGAATTCTGGGAGTTGAAGTCCACTGGGGGAATTCTGGGAGTTAAAGTCCACTGGGGGAATTCTGGGAGTTGAAGTCCACTGGGGGAATTCTGGGAGTTGAAGTCCACTGGGGGAATTCTGGGAGTTAAAGTCCACTGGGGAATTCTGGGAGTTGAAGTCCACTGGGGGAATTCTGGGTGTTGAAGTCCACTGGGGGAATTCTGGGAGTTAAAGTCCACTGGGGAATTCTGGGAGTTGAAGTCCACTGGGGGAATTCTAGGAGCTGACGTTCACTGGGGAATTCTGGGAGTTGAAGTCCACTGAAGAATTCTGGGAGTTAAAGTCCACTGGAGAATTCTGGGAGTGGAAGTCCACGGGGGAATTCTGGGAGTTGAAGTCCACTGGGGGAATTCTGGGAGTTAAAGCCCACTGGGGAATTCTGGGAGTTGAAGTCCACTGAAGAATTCTGGGAGCTGAAGTCCACTGGGGAATTCTGGGAGTTGAAGTCCATAAGTCTTAAAGATTCCAAAGATGGCCACCCCTGGTCTATAGAGTCTCCTGCTTGAGCAGCGGGTTGGGCTAAATGACCTCCACGGTCCCTTCCACCTTTGTTACTGTTCCCTCCACGGTCCCTTTCAATTCTGCCCTTCTGTAATTGGCTGCCCCGTTGGACCCACAAGCCCATCATTCCCAACCTCTCGCACGGGGGTTGTTTTCTCTTCCTTTGGAGGAAAAAAAGACAAAATAAAACCTCCGTAAAAAACCACGGCGCCCGTCTGCCGACATTCCCACCCGGGCCTGGGAAGCCTTCAAAGCCACTCGGCTTCCTTGAAAACCGCAGGCGGGCAGGATTCCAACCGGTTGAGTTTCCTGCTGCCCTTTTTTTTTTTTTTTGCTGGGCGTGCAGTTTTTTGGGAACCTCCCAAGCGGCCCGAACATTAAAAAAAAAAAAAGCTGCAACCACTAACCACCATTGTTGGTTAAAATTGCTGGGCGGGAAGGCCGAGCCCGGATTGGATTTATTTTAAGAAAAGAAGAATATTTTTAAGGAGAGTTTCGCCCTCCCTCGTCTCTTTCCGAGGGTTTCTTTTCCTGATCTCTGCCACCGATGTTGCAAGATGGCTTGTCTATGCTTGTTTCTCCTTGCCGAGAAAAGCTAGCTTGTTCCCGGCGAAATTTCCAACGCCTGCAGGGCGAGAGGCTCTGTTTTTAGACGTTTTATTCCCAACCGTGTGAAAATCCCCCTGGATGGGAGTGCAAATTCACAGCCAACAGGTTAGGGAATTCTGGGAGTTGAAGTCCACACGTCTTTGAAGTACGCTAGCTAGGGAATTCTGGGAACAGAGGCCCACTTATCTTGAAGCATGGCTGACTGGAGGATTCTGGGAGTTGAAGTCCAGCCATCTTAAAGTACGCTGGCTGGATGAGGAATTCTGGGAATCGAAGTCCACCTATCTTAAAGCATGGGTGACTGGAGGATTCTGGGAGTTGAAGTCCATCCCTGTTTAAAGGATGCTGGCTAAGAATTCTGGGAGTTGAAGTCCATCCCTGTTTAAAGGATGCTGGCTGGATGAGGAATTCTGGGAATCGAAGTCCACTCATCTTAAAGCTGACTGGAGGGTTCTGGGAATTGAAGTCCACCCCTGTTAAAGAATGCTGGCTGGGGAATCCTGGGAATTGTAATTGACCCCTCTTAAAAAATGCTGACTAGGGAATTCTGGGAGTTGAAGTCCACCTCTATTAAATCATGCTGGCTGGGGAATTCTGGGAACAGAGGCCCACTTATCTTAAAGCCTGCTGGCTAAGAATTCTGGGAGTTGAAGTCCATCCCTGTTTAAAGGATGCTGGCTGGATGAGGAATTTTGGGAATTGAAGTCCTCTTATTTTTGGAGGATTCTGGGAGTTGAAGTCCACCCATCTTAAAGCATGCTGGCTGGGGAATTCTGGGAGTTGTAGTCCACGCCTGTTAAAGGATGCTGACTAGGGAATTCTGGGAGTTGAAGTCCACCTCTATTAAATCATGCTGGCTGGGGAATTCTGGGAATAGAGGCCCACTTGTTTTAAAGCATGGCTGGCTAAGAATTCTGGGAGTTGAAGTCCAGCATCTTAAAGTACAATGGCTGGATGAGGAAATCTGGGAACCGAAGTCGTCCTATCTTAAAGCATGCTGGTTGGGGAATTCTGGGAGTTGAAGTCCATCCCTGTTTAAAGGATGCTGGCTGAGGAATTTTGGGAATTGTAATCCACCCCTCTTTAAAAATGCTGACTAGGGAATTCTGGGAGTTGAAGTCCACCTCTATTAAATCATGCTGGCTGGGGAATTCTGGGAATAGAGGTCCACTTATCTTAAAGCCTGCCAGCTGGGGAATTCTGGGAGTTGAAGTCCATCCCTCTTAAAACCTGCTGGCTAAGAATTCTGGGAGTTGAAGTCCAGCCATCTTAAAGTAAATTACGCTGGCTGGATGAGGAATTCTGGGAATCGAAGTCCACCTATCTTAAATCATGGTTGACTGGGGAATTCTGGGAGTTGAAGTCCACCCATCTTAAATCATGCTGGCTGGGGAATTGTGGGAGTTGAAGTCCACCCACCTGAAACCTGCGAATGTGGAGAAGCACTGAGTTGTTTGTCACGAGAAAAGAGGGACAACATCCCGAGACCCCCCTCGTCTCCCCCAATGACCTCATATCTTCCAGGCCCAAATTAGTAACGGATAACGGCAGATCCGGCGGCAGCCCCAAACTTCCCTGCCCCCTTAAAAACCTCGCCTTTCGGATGGGCCCAAGAAACTCCCGGCCAAACAAGCAGGAAATCTGCCCCGATAGGAAATGCTCTCATACAAGCAGGTGCTTCCTCCCTTACACATCTCACACGTGTGCACACGGACCCACACGCACACAAAGAGCCATGCACAAAAACAAGGAAACCAGGAAGAGGACAATATCCAGAAAATTGCAGAGAAGAATTGAGGGAGGGAGGGGCCGCAGGAGGCAAGCTCTAATCTTGGGGTGGGTGGGGGGGTGCAGAGACCCCCCACCCACGATACCCGGCCAAAGTTTCCTGAGCTCTAAGCACCTTCCGGGTCCTTCTATAAATAAACCCCTTCCTCTTTGTCCCCCCCCATCCTCCGTTCTTTCTAGTGATTCTGAACGTCACCCGGTCAGTTTCCTTCCTATTTCGTGTTCCCCCCCCCCATCCAGATGTTATAAAAGACCCCGCTGGAGCCAGCCACGTTTGAGGCTGGTTCTCAGAAGGCTGCGGCTCTGGAAGGGACTGGGGGGGTCCAGCTGGATCTCTGCCCCCCCCTCCCAGCTCAAAGCACCCCATACCTGCTGGCCGGGACAGAGGCCCCCCCGTCATCCCTGCAGGACAGGTGTGAGTATTTGGGGGGGGGGGCTTGGATTCACAGCTAGGAGATGAAGCTGCAGGGGGTCACTCGGTAGACTTGACAAGCCAACCTGGTTTGGTGGCTTAAGCCACGGTCTGCCGGTGGGGTGGGGTTGGTTTGTACCACTCGGTGGGACCAACCTACGGGGGGCGGGGGGGATTTAAGATCCGTGCGGACTCGGCTGAAGGGGGTCGAGAGAGTGGAGGTCATCCCAGAGCAATCCAGTCTAGGACTAAGGAAAAGTTTCTTGACCCAGAGAACAGTTAGCCAGGGGAACTACTTGCCACCAGAGGTTGTGGGTGCGCTTTTTAAGAAGAGATCGGACAGCCATTTGTCTGGAATGGTATATTCTCCTGCTTGAGTTGGCGGGTTGGACTAGAAGACCTCTAGAATTCCCTTGCAGCCCTCTGATTCTCTCTCTTCCCTCTCCTTTCTCCTTCTTTCTTTTTTTTTCTCTCTCTCTCTCTCTCCCCCCTCACTCTCCCCCTTCCTTCCTTCCTTCCTTCCATTTCTTCCTTCCTTCCTTCCTTCCATTTCTTTCTTTCTTTCTTTCTTTCTTTCTTTCTTTCTTTCTTTCTTTCTCTTTCTTTCTTTCTTTCTTTCTTTTTTCTTTCTTTCTTTCTTCTTCTCTCTCTCTCCCCCCTCACTCTCCCCCTTCCTTCCTTCCTTCCTTCCTTCCTTCCTTCCTTCCGTTTCTGCCTTCCTTCCTTCCATTTCTTTCTTTCTTTCTTTCTTTCTTTCTCTTTCTTTCTCTCTCTCTCTCTCTTCCCCCATCACTCTCCCCCTTCCTTCCTTCCTTCCTTTTCTTCCTTCCTTCCAATTCTTTCTTTCTTTCTTTCTTTCTTTCTTTCTTTCTTTCTTTCTTTCTTTCTCTCTCTCTCTCTCCCCCCTCACTCTCCCCCTTCCTTCCTTCCTTCCTTTTCTTCCTTCCTTCCATTTCTTTCTTTCTTTCTCTTTCTTTTTCTTTCTCTCTCTCTCTCCCCCCTCACTTTCACCCTTCCTTCCTTCCTTTTCTTCCTCTTCTTTCTTTCTTTCTTTCTTTCTTTCTTTCTTTCTTTCTTTCTTTCTTTCTCTCTCTCTCTCTCTCTCTCTCCCCCCTCACTCTCCCCCTTCCTTCCTTCCTTCCTTTCCTTCCTTCCTTCCATTTTTTTCTTTCTTTCTTTCTTTCTTTCTTTCTTTCTCTTTCTTTCTTTCTTTCTTTCTTTCTTTCTTTCTTTCTTTCTTTCTCTCTCTCTCTCTCTCCCCCCTCACTCTCACCCTTCCTTCCTTCCTTCCTTCCTTCCTTTTCTTCCTTCCTTCCTTCCATTTCTTTCTTTCTTTCTTTCTTTCTTTCTTTCTTTCTTTCTTTCTTTCTTTCTTTCTTTCTTTCTCTCTTTCTTTCTCTCTCTCCCCCTTCCTTCCTTCCTTCCTTCCTTCCTTCCTTCCATTTCTTTCTTTCTTTCTCTTTCTTTCTCTTTCTTTCTCTCTCTCTCCCTCTTCCTCTCACTATCTAGCTGCTTATAAATCTATGTCGGTCTGTCGGTCTGTTTAATCTTGAGCTTTTTAAGAAGAGGCTGGCCAGCCATTTGTGTCTGAAATGGTCTAGGGTCTCCCGGTTGAGCAGGGGGCTGGACTAGAAGACCTCCAAGGTCCCATCCAGCTCTAGCCAGCAAAGATTTACCAGGTAAAATTTATTCACCAGATAAATGTGACTAACCTACTTTTATTGTGTTTTTTTTGGCTTGGGGAGCTTTCTTAATAGACGGTGGGAATGCAGTCGACGTAATATATCTTTAACTTCAGAAAAGGAGGGGGGAAAAGAGCTGTCTAGGGGAATTCTGGGAGTTGAAGTCCACCCACCTTCAAGCTGGCAAGGTTGCCCCACCCGGCCTGAGAGCCCCCTCTCTCTCCCCTCTTCCCGCCCTCCAGGAGCCATGGCTGGGCCCAGCCCCCTCAGCTACGTCCGGGAATTCACCCGCCACTCCAGCGACGTCCTGACGAACCTGAACGAGCTGCGGAAGCGACAGATCCTGACGGACATCACCTTGAGGGTGGGGGGCTGCCCCTTGCGAGCCCATAAGGCTGTCCTGACCGCTTGCAGGTGAGAGTACCCCCCCCCACAGGTGGGCACGGGCGAGGTTGGCACTGGCAGAACAAGGTGTTTGTCCGGAATAATTTGTCAGAAATGCTGAGCGGGGGGGGTTGGACTAGATGACCTCTAGAGTTCCCTTCCCGGTGGGATTCCCAATCTAAGGAAAGGGTGTTTCTACAGATAGTCCTCGACTTACAACGGTTCACTTAGTGACCGGTCTACGTTGGCACTGGGAAAAAAAAGTGACTTACGACCGTTTTTCACCCTTAACGACCGTCGCCATAGCCACATGGCCACCTGATCAAAATGCTTGGCGGCCGACTCACATTGATGACGGTCGCAGTGCAATCCCCTTTTGCGACCTTCTGACAGGCATGGGGGACCGCCGGATTCGCTTAACAACCATGTGCCTCGCTGAACGACGGCAGCGATTCACTCAGCCACGCTGGCAGGAAAGGTCCTAAAACGGGACAAGGCTGACTTCCGCCATGTCTCGCTTAGCGACGGACATGTCGGGCTCTGTTGTCGTCGTAAATCGAGGACTACCTGTGGTTGTGTTTGTTTGTTTTTTAATAAGCCTCGTTTTGTGTTATTTCTTTAATTGTTGGAGTTTTGATTTTTAACTTTTTTTGGAATAATATATATATATACATATATACATATATACATATATATATACATATATACATATATACATATATATATACATATATACATATATATATACATATATACATATATATATACATATATTTATTTATTTATTTACTCACCCCTGAAATAAACTGAGGTTCTGTAGGAAATTCTAGCAACAGGAGAGGCCCCGCTTCAGGCCCATGGGCCCGATCAAGGGTGAGGCGTATGGGATTTGTAGTCCGCTCTCTTTGAACCGCCCAGAGATCCTAAAGACGGTCCTTGCCTTGACCTCTCCTTCCCGCCTCTTTCTCCGACAGCGGCTTCTTTTATTCTGTTTTCCTGGGCCACGGAGGCCACGAAGTCAGCATGCTGACCCTCCCCAGCTCCATCGAACCCGTGGGCTTCCAAGCCCTCCTGGATTTTATGTACACCTCCCGCCTCCTGCTCAGTCCGGGCACGGCACCCGCGGTGCTGGTCGCCGCCTCTTATTTGCAGATGGAACATGTAGTCCAGAGCTGTCACCGCTTCCTCCAGGCCAGGTACCCAGGAGGGGGGGGGCTGGGGAGGGGGATTTAGAGGGGAGGGGGGATCCCAGAAGTCCAGATGGAGTAGGAAGGGGTTCCTCTTGGATTGGGGAAGGGAAGAGGAACATCTGGAATAAAACAGGAGGGGTTTTTAAAAGGGAACAAAGCAATTATTTGCTTTAAAAATGGGGGAGAAAGCTCTTTTTTCCCGGTACTTACCGTATTTTTCGGAGTATAAGTCGCACTCCCCCCCCAAAAAAAGAGGGTGAAAATTTAGGTGCGTCTTATACACCGAATGTAGCCCCGCCCACCCATCCCCCCCCGCTTTGGCCTCTGCCTCCCAGCAATTTGCCTCCTTGCAGCAAACAGCCTGTTTCAGTTTCAGCTTCAGCACAGCCTGACAAGCAGCTGATTGTCGGCCTCCCGATGATCAGCTGTTTCAGGCTGCAGGGATTGCCATAGTACAGCCGATTGCCGCCTCCGCGCGCCCCGTTTTCAGCCTCCGCGTCCCATTTTTGGCCTCCGCGTGCCCCATTTTCCGTCCGTTCCGATCACCGCCACCCGGAACGGGCGGAAAATGGGGTGCACAGAGGCCCAAAACGGGGCGTGGGGAGGCTGAAAACGGGATGCGGAGGCCAAAACTGGGACGTGCGGAGGCGGCAATAGGCAATGGCAATCCCTGCAGCCTGAAACAGCTGATCTTCAGGAGGCAGATCCAACCGACAATCAGCTGTTTGCGCTAATCAGGCTGTGCTGAAGCTGAAAGTGGCTGTTTTTTTAATGTTTTTAATTTTTAAATGTTTTTTTTATAATGATTTTTTTAAATGTATCGTGAGCCGCCCTGAGTCTTCGGAGAAGGGCGGCATATAAATTGAATTAATTCAATTCAATTCAATATAAATTGAATTAATTCAATTACATTTGCTGCAAGAAGGCAAATTGCTGGGAGGCAGAGGCTGTTTTTTTTTTTTTTTCTTGTTTTCCTCCCCAAAAATGGTAGGTCCGTCTTATAGTCCGGAGAGTCTTATACTCCAAAAAATACAGTAAGTGGCTTTGAGGGATAGAAGGCTCGGTTGTCCCCAACCTGGAGCCCTTGGGATGTGTGGGGACTACAATTCCCAGCGTTCCCAGACAGCATTGGATTCCTGCTGAGGGATACAACCAGTTGGTCTCAATTTGAGCCACTTTAAGATGTCTGGACTTCAACTCCCAGAATTCCCCTGCTTGTCTGCTTTAAAAGGGGTGGACTTCGACTCCCAGAATTCCCCAGCCAGCAATTCTGGGAGTTGTAGTCCCTCCCGTCTTAAAGTGGCCAAGATGGAGACAAACTGGGTTAGATTGTCATTTCTGCTTCCCACTTTTAAATGGCAACGAATGAGAGAGGAGAAGGGATAAAAGCGGATCTCGAATCAAGAACGAGGGGAAGATTTTGGGGTCCAAGGACCCCCCCCCACTCCCATTCCTTTTTGGGGGTCGGCCTTGATCCGGGTTTTCTGGCAAGAGGGCCTCTGAGCATAACTTTCCTCCCTGATTCTCTGCTTCGCCCCAATTGCGCTCGGAATATAGGTAGTCCTCAATTTATGACCGCAAATTGAGCCCAACATTTTCATTGCTAAGTGAGACGTCGGTTGAGTGAGTTTTGCTCCATTTTACGATGTTTCCGGCCACGTTCGTCAAGTCAATCACGGCAGTCGTTAAATGAGTCACATTGTTGTTAGGCGAATCGGGCCTCCCCATTGACTTTGCTTGTCAGAAGGGGATCATGCAATCCCCCCTGGAACACTGCGACCGTTGTAAATGCGAGTCAGGCATCCGAATGTAAATCACGTGAACATGGGGATGCTTGCGACGGTCGTTAAGTGTGAAAAATGGTCACAAGTCACCTTTTTCAATGCTGCTGTAACTTTGAATGGTCACTAAGTGAACCATTGTAAGTTGAGGACCACCTATATTTATTTAGTGACCGTCCCAAGTTGCAACAGTGCTGGAAACAGTGGCACTACGACCGTTTTTCACACTTAACGACCGTCGCAGAATCCCCGTGATCAAAATTCGGACGCTTGGCAACTGACTCATATTTATGATGGTTGCAGTGTTCCACGGTCACGTGACTCCCTTTTGCGACCTTCTGACCAGCAAAGTCAACGGGGGAAGCCGGATTCACTTAACAACCATGTTACTGATTTAAGAACTGCCGGGGTTCACTTAACAACTGCGTTGTAAAACAGGGCAAGACTCAAAAAAAACCCCACAATGTCTCACTTAGCAACATAAATTCGCTTAACAACTGTGTGACTCACTTAACGACTGCAACGTTTCACTTAACAACCGTGGCCCGAAAGGTCGTAAAATGAGGCAGAATTGACTTTCAACAAATGTCTTACTTAACGAGATAAATTTTGGGATCGATTGTGGTCGCAAGTCGAGGATTATCCGTAGCGTTTGGGGGTATCGGAGAGGACCCTCGAGCCCCCTAACCCGTCCCTGTGTGGTTCCTGCAGCTACGACCGGCTCACCTTCCTGCTGCCCCCTCTGGACCCCCAGACCCAAATATTCCGGCCGCTGGAAGACGAACCGTCACTGCAACGAAGCTCCGTCGCGGCCCCCTTTCCCCGAGGGGCCACCACCGAAGGGTCCCCGCAGCCTGCATCTTTTCGCCCCCCGGAGAAGGAATCGGGAGCCGTCAGATCCCCGGGAGCCGGGGATCTCTTCCCGGTGGTCCACCCGGCCTCCCCCGCCGAATCCAGCGGCTGCACCCCGATCCCAGACCCCAAAATTTGCAACTGGAAGAAGTACCGTTTCATCGTCCTCAATTCCACGCTGCGCCAGACGGAGGGCGAGGCGGGACAGTCTGGCAGCTCCGGAGAAGGAAGCCCCGCCCCCAGGTCAGACTGCTCCTCCCCCCCTGGCATCGTGGCCAGAGGGCCTCTGAGCACGTACAGAGGGCTTTCTCCAATTCTGCGCTTCTGTATTGGGTCACGGAGGAAGATACCGGGGAAGTGTAGTTCCCAAACTTCTGGGCACGGAGGGGTGCGGGTGTCATACTGGGAGAGTAGCCCCTGGGCACGTGCAGAGTGCAGTTCCTTTCTTTCCCTGCTCTGGGTCCTGTTCTGGAGCACCTGCCCTCATGCAGAAGCCGAGAAGTTTGGGGTACATCAAATTAGGGGTGATGCCTCTTTGGGGTTAAGAGGGGGGGGTCCTTGGGGAGGCAGATGGGGTTTCAATGGCTCCATTGGGGTCCTTAGGGGATCCAGGATCCGGACTGCGCTGACCCACCGGCTCTCTCCCCCCCCTCCCCAATTCCACAGGAGGCCTCCGGCTGACCTCCGGTGCTCCGTTTGCAACCCGGCGCCCTCCGCGCTCTCTTCTCAGCCCCCCAAGGGCCTTTCTGCGCAAAGGAGAGACGGCGGCAGCCCCGGTGAGTCGGTGACACGGGGGGAAAAGGTCTAAGGGATGGGAGGGGGTTTCTGCCCCACTTTCTGGAGCTCGGCGGGCCCCGGCAACCCATGGCCCACCTGGTGGGGGAGAGGGGGGGGCGCCCGGTTTCCCTCCGCTGCCTTAAATGCCCAGAAACAAAAGTCTCGGTTGTGAGTCATTTTGAACAGTCGCTAAACAAATGGCCGTAAGTTGAGAACTGTTTGTCTTTGTGCCTGGCCGCAGCCAGCCTGTGCCTGGTTTCACAGCCTGAAGCAAGGGTTTTCGGAGGCATGTG